>NW_015388055.1:0-7018 GCF_001527695.2 Protobothrops mucrosquamatus | reverse complement strand
ATTATTGTTATTGTTATTTATTATAATTATTATTTTACAGACTCCCAAGACTGTCCGATGTATTTAAGGCCATGCTGTAACCCTGTTTATGCGTAACTAGTTGCACTGCCACTGTCTTACTTACCGTTTATAGGTTGGCCACCTGCCAAAAGGGCACGTAGTTCGATGATTGTTGACTTTACGGTTATGGAAACGAGCTGATCAGCGAGCATGCTGGGAAATCTCTTGTTCTGCTTCAGCAGCTTTAACCCCAGGCCTCTTGGATTTCTGGGGGCAAGGGGGGCTTTGCCCATTTCTCATGACCACGGCTCCCACTGAGTGAAGAACTGTCACCGAGAACGGAAACGGCATTACGGGAGATAATAGTTCTAGGGAGTGCGTATCTGGGGCGAATCCATCTTCTTAATCATTGCTTGGCAAACGTACAGGAGGCTGAGCCTGGGATGACCCAGTGGACAAATGTCTAGGAATGTGCAAGAAAAATTGCCACACACTCATCAGCAGTGTACAGATCTGTTCCCCCCCACCCCACCCCCCACCGAGATTTCCTTTCTGTACGTGAAAATGAATTGCCCTTTTATATTTAGCAAATACCGATGGTAGAGATTTTAGGCGGATCTCTTTTGCAAGGGACGGGGGAATTATTATTGTTGAAATATATTTATCAGTATTCAATCAGGGGGCACATTTTATGCATTATGTCGATGTTTTGTTTTAGATATACTTTTTTGTCTTTGTTTTGCTCTTTTTTTCCTTTCCTTTCCTTTCCTTTCCTTTCCTTTCCTTTCCTTTCCTTTCCTTCCCTTTCTTTTCCTTCCCTTCCTTTCCTTTCCTTTCTTTTCCTTCCTTTCCTTTCCTTTCCTTTCCTTTCCTTCCCTTCCCTTCCCTTCCCTTCCCTTCCCTTTCCTTTCCTTTCCATTTGGCTTTTGTATTTGAACTTTGGAGACAAGTAAATAAATTTATAACCAACCAGCCAACCAAAGAAAGAAAGAAAGAAAGAAAATTAATTGCTTTTATATGATGGACAAGTGACTGCTATACAAGCCGGGGGATTAAGGGGGGGAGGGAGGGGAAATAAAATACAGGTAGTTCTTGACTTAAAACAGTTCAGGCAACCTCCAACCTCCGAAGGTTGTCTCCAAATTGTGTATTTTGTATTATGACAATAGGTAAAAAGGATTTATTACAAAGGCAACCATGGTATTAATGGAGGTTGAGTTAAATCGAGTTTCACTCTCGTCCTTACCCGTATCTACGTCTTTGTCTTGGCCTTGACCAGATTCTTGGAATCAATTGGAAAAGGGGAGGCACCTCGACTTTTGTTTATCACCTGTTGGGACAAGTCCATCTTTCTCATCTGTTGTAAATATTTGTGTACACGTGGTCCTTGACAACTGAGCCCAAAATTTCTGTGGCTAAGTGGAACGTTTGTGGAGTGAGTTTTGCCCCATCTTTCTTGCCACAGTTGTAATGTGAATCACTGCAGGTGTTGAGTTAGTGACCAGGTTGTTAAGTGCATCTGTCTTCCCCATTGACTTTGCTTGTCAGAAGGTTATCAAAGTGGATCACATGACCTTGGGACACTGCAACCATCATAAGTACGAGTCAGTTGCCAAGCATCTGAATTTTGATCATGTGACCACACGGGGATGCGGTAAGTGTGGTAGGTGTGAAAAACGGTCCTAAGTTACTTTTTTTCAATGACGTTGTAATTTTGGTCACTAAATGAACTGTACTTCATTGCCATCAAACAGAGGAACACGTCAACAACTCAAATTGTGAAGCACACACTTCCTTTCTCCCTATCGTTCAGTCACCCTAAATGTAATATATTGTCTTCTGCTATATTGTGTCTCCGCAGGAGAGGGAGAGAGAGAGAGAGAAATGTGTTGCCTGTGTTAAAATAGTCCTTGGCTCATACTAATCTATATTTTTTAAAATGTTATTTCTGAGGGAGTGATTTATTTACAGTGACAGCTTGTTACTTATGGTTGCTGCTGCCAGCTTCTGAAGTAATCTGATAATGTCAAATTGTGAAGGGAAGCCTTGACCGATTTGCTATAAATCATGTACACGGTGGGTATGTGTGTATAGGAGGATGCTCAGGTTTTTCTGATAGAAATACAAATCAAAAGCAACATATGGCAGCCCAGCGCAGAATCCACACTCCAGGTTTCAACCTATTGGATTTATATTTTTCCCTGAAATGAAAATAGTCATCCTTGGGTTTCTATCAACTCTTCAGTTCTGGGGACAAGCTATTAACCTGAAGACCAGCTTGAAGAAGAGAGGTGAGAGAAAGAATGACAAGGCTGAATGACAAGGCAACTCTTTGAACTTGTGTTGGGACACAACCCTGTCAGAACCACAGTCCATCCTGGTTACCTACAGCCCAACCTTTCTCAAAGTTTCAGGAGCAGGTTCAACATTTCTAGGGTGACAGACTATGGAGGTTCTCCGTCATCCAGGTCATGGTTATCCCAAAGGTGCTTTTTCAGGAGGCAACTGGACTTTCTTGTTTTTCTTTGAAGACGTTTCACTTCTCATTTCAAGAACCTTCTTCAACTCTGACTGGATGGTTTCCCCACCCTCCAGTCAGAGCTGAAGAAGCTTCTTTGGATGAGAAGCGAAACGTATTCAAAGAAAAAGAAGAAAGTCCAGTTGCCTCCTGAAAAAGCATCTTTGGGATGGTGTGACAGTCCTGTAACTTCTTCAGAAGAAGCAGGTCTCATTCCAGACAGAAGGTTCCATGCTGGTGCTTCAGCTGTTGACCTTGTCTTTGGCTATTTTGTGAGCAAGGATTCTTTAGCTTAATTTGGGCTCTGTTTATACATGTTTTGGGTGTGCAAGCATGATAACTAATATCACATGGAGAATACTTAAAAATACCAGTGGGCCTTGGTGATTTATTGGGCACGGTTTAGAATAGAATAGAATAGAATAGAATAGAATAAGTTGGAAGGGACCTTGGAGGTCTTCTAGTCCAGCCCCCTGCTCAAGCAGGAGAACCTATATCAAGTCAGACAAGTGACTGTCCAGTCTCTTCTTAAAAACCTCCAGTGATGGAGCACCCATGATTTCTGGTGGCGAGCTGTTCCACTGGTTAATTGTCCTCACTGTCAGGAAGTTTCTCCTTAATTCCAGGTTGCTTCTCTCTTTGGTCAGTTTCCAACAGTTGTTTCTTGTCCTGCCATCTGGTGCTTTGGTGAATAGGTTGACCCCCTCTTCCTTGTGGCAGCCCCTCAGATACTGGAACGCTGCTATCATGTCTCCCCTGTTTCTTCTTTTCTTTAGACTAGCCAAACCCAAGTCCTGCAGCTGTTCTTCGTATGTTTTAGTTTCCAGGCCTTTGATCATTTTAGTTGCTCTTCTCTGCACTTTTTCCAAAGTTTAGGGGAACAGGAGAAGAAAGTGGAACATCATTAGCATAACAGACTAAAACTTACATTTAGATTTTGCAACCCTGTTTTTGTTTTCTTAAAACACATTAATACCCTGGATATTTGTTTATCTTTCACATCGGTGTGACAATGGAGTCCAGTAAGTTCCCGACATGTCTTGTTGACTCCTTCCATCCTCTGCGCCAATTCTGCCCTCTTGTGGATCAGCAAACCTGGCTGCTCATACATACCTTAATCGGCTCTCCTTTGAGTTCCTGTAATGCATTTTATATGGGGCTGCCCTTGAAGACTGCCTGCCCTCAAAAGCATTAATTTTTGCATCTGGATTGTTATTTTCCCCTGCCCCTCACCCCCAAGTTTTAAACATGAGACATCTGAGGTCTCTTTGATTTAGTGGCCTTATAAATCTGTTGTTGTGACAGGGTGGTGGGGATTATCTCTTTAAGAAAAAGCTAAGGTTGAATTCTTCAGAATTCAGAAATTTCAAATAAGAATGCCCTTGTTCAGTATGTTCTCAAAGGCGAGCAAAATGTCCTTTTCCACACCACTTTCTGTTTGCAAATATAATATAGCCTGGGTCTAAATCCTTTGCCTGCCCAGCCAAACATCCCTGGAGCAGAAGTCCTGAGTAGCAACAGGCATCTAGACCCTGTCAAAATGCATCATTTAACTGCCCAGGGTGATGCTTTCCTGCTGGAAAGGGAAACTCTGCTAGGTTGTTAAGAATGCAGAGTTCCACCTTTGCAGAACCATCCTCTCTGCCCCCCCCCCGGGGGGGGATTTGTGGATTTATTTACTTATATGTCATATATTGCGGTTCAAAATGAACTCCCTTAAGAAGCCCCCACCTTAACACTGAAAACAACCAGGCAAGACAAAAACATATACATTAAAATGCAAATGATAAAATGATTGACCTTTAAAAGCTTGCCTAAAGAGATCTATCTACAAACATTCCAACGGGGAGCCAAGAACAAATCAGGAACGTAATAAAGTTAAAAAAAAGTTACATGGATCAAAACGGATGCTCAATTTAATGTAATAATTAAGTGCCTAGTAAAACAGGCACATTTTTTTTATAGATGTAAATTTTTGGAATACTGAAAGGATGGAGGTCAAATGTGGGTTTTAGAGTTTGTAATAGGGAGGAGCATTCCCGGTGGGATTATGAAGCAACACCTAGATGACCTTGGCTGATCTTGAGAAATCTAAGTAGAATCAGATATGGTTGGCCCATGGGCCCATAAGACATTTCAAGAATCTAGATGAGACAGAGAGTCAGAAAAATAACTTTGATGGAGATAACACTGGAACTGTCAGCTACGGAATCAGAATACAGCTGGAAGGAACCCTGGAGGTCTTCTAGTCCAACCCCCTGCTCAAGAAGGAAACCCTATAGCATTTTGGACAAGTCTTTTCTTAAGAACCTCCAGTGATGGAGCACCCACAATCTCTGGAGGCAAGCCCTTCCAGTGGTTGATTGTCCTCACTGTTAGGAAGTTTCTCCTTAATTCCAGGTTGCTTCTCTCCTTGATTAGTTTCCATCTGTTGCTTCTTGTCCTGCCTTCAGGCGCTTTGGAGAATAGCTTGACTCCCTCTTCTTTGTGTCAGTCCTTCAGATATTGGAAAACTGCTATCGTGTCACAGGAAAAGAGGGAGATGCATTTTTTAAAACAATTCCAGAGCAATACGAGATAACATCCACCTCTTCTTGATTTACAGGAGTATAAGGGGGGTGGGGAGAAGGGGTTCAGCTCAATCAAGCTTCTCAGATTCCGCTGTTACAGCCAATTTCAATAAAAGTAGTGTAGCCTTCCAGTGGAGTGGATATCCTGGTCTGGTCAAACAAGAAACAAATTAAACAAGGAATAAAATATCTATTGCCCAAAACAGGGTAGCGGTTTGAACATCTTGCTGCTTCCGTCTCCCGTGAGTCGAAGGAGAGCTGAGGGTCAAGGTCTCTATGTTCCTATGCTTTCTGGGCAGGAGCTATTCTTTGAAATAACAGGAAATATTTGTAGCTTGGGTTTTAGAATTTTGGCTGTGGTTTGCTCTCCAAGCTTGTTTTAATAGAATTCCTGAATGTTGTGTTACCAAACTAGGTAACATCATCCGCAGGATTTGCTTGCCTTCTTCTCTTTAGTTCATAAGCGTCTCGTGTGCCAATGCGGTTTGGAGTTGGGAGCTATCATTTGAATTCCCAGCAGCTGATTGGTTCTCTTGTTCAAATGATCTGGTGTCTCACGTATTGAATACGTTGGCTCCAAATCAATACGTTTGTTAACTGCTCCTTTGGTGGAAAATCAAAGCTATCGGAGCTGTTCTCTCTATAATAAGCTGGGCCTCATTCAGAAGCTGTGGGTGCTCCATCACCAAAGGCTTATAAGAAGAGAGTGGACAACCCCTTGTCTGAAATGAATGGTGCAGGGTCTCTCAAATTAGCAGAGGGTTGGACTAGAAGACCTCCAAGGTCCCTTCCAACTCTGTTATTCACTGATTCCAAGCTGGATTTCCTCTAGAGAACTGCAGTGCCTTGGTTATCTGGATCTTCACTGCTTCCATTATAATTGAAGTTAGCCAATGTTTATCTGCTATTCAGGGGTCTTCAAACTTGGCCCTTTGATGACTGGTGGACTTCAACTCCCAGAATTCCTCAGCCAGGCACGCATGCCTGGCTGAGGAATTCTGGGAGTTGAAGTCCATCAGTCCTAAAAGGGCCAAGTTTGAAGACCCCTGTTGTAAGAGCTTCTTCAGTGAGTAATATCTGAGCAAGGGAGGATCTGCCCATCTGAATTAGCTGATGCCATCACACTACAAAGCCCAGTGATTGGGGTGTGTAGTGGAACTACTTAGCCCACCGAACATCTGAATGACTAGGTGAGTAGTTCTCCAGAGTTCTGGGGGGGAAAAAAAACCCCCCACCAAACTTAAAACAACCAGAGGGCAAGCTTTGTGTAATTTTGTGAGCTGCCTATTTAGGTATTTATTAGCCCAAGCGTGATTGCCTGAAAGGGAATTTTAAACAAAAACAAATCCTAATTAAAATACAGAACACTGTTGGCCTTTGAGCAGCTAGTTAGAGACGTGTGAAGACTCTAACTATTTGCAGCTCCAGTGAAAGCAGCAGGCGAGGCTGTAAGTTTTTAATTTATATTGTCCTTTGGACATTTTTCCGAACCTATTTACCCATTACCTCTTAGGTCAGTGGCCTAATAATGCAACAAAGCACTTTTTGAAATTGCAGATAATTTTCGGTGCTCAGATCTCTGTGTACTATTGATGGTGGAGGGAGCTGATTAGGATCTTGGGAATTGCGCTTGATGGGAACAATCTGGAAGGAGTGAAAAATTGTTAAACACACACAGCGGGAGTTGTAGGATTTACCATTGGCACCGAGTGCTATTAATTCTCATTGCATCACACAGCAGCTTGATTGCACACTGTGAATGCTGTTTATTGGAGAAGGGGTACAATTTTGTGTTCAGTTTGTAGTAATGTAATACTAAATGCTAATTAGACCTCTAAAAATAATTAGAACCTCTTGCAGCCAATTCAGCTGATAGAAACAAAGACCTTTAAAGCCACCAGATACTCTTTCATGGCAGCAGAGCTGTACT
>NW_015388054.1:408260-409488 GCF_001527695.2 Protobothrops mucrosquamatus | reverse complement strand
ACAGCTTCCAATATTTGGCTTTTAATTTGGTTTTATGGGGGTTTTTTGTTTTTTGATGTATTTTGTTTGTATCTGTTTTAATATGCTGTGCACCGCCCTGAGTCCTACGGGAGAAGGGCGGTATATAAATTAAATTATTATTATTATTATTATTATTATTATTATTATTATTATTATTATTATTATTATTATTATTATTCCATCTGGTGCATTCCATCTGGTGATGTCCATGTATATAAGCATAATTTGGGTTGTTTGAAGATTGTTTTAGCAACGAAGAAATAATTGGATTGGCAGAAATTAAGTGTACTACTTAATGTATACTGTGTTAATGTGCACTAGGTCCACTTTGCAAGGAGTAAGCCCCATGGAATTGAGGTGAAATGTTTACATTTGAGTAAACATGACCAGAATGATATTGCTAGTCTGTGGTAGTCCTGAACTTCAGTTTGTTAGCCATTTTTATTTCCTACATTTGTATCTATCTTGCACCAGTGGCAGCATCACTGTGGGCTGCAGCATGAGCCTCACATGGGGTGGCAGTGTGATCCTTGCCATAAGCCTGGCGGCGCAAGCGCCCAAGCCTCATAGAGGTTCCAGCGTTGCTGAAAACCTCGCACACATTATTCGCAGCCCCGTTTGCATGGTGTGCATGCTCGCAGCCTGTTTGTGCGCTGTGCGCATGTGTGGCCACATTCATATTTGCGCCTGTGCTCATAAGACGCCTGCCCCTCCCTCTCCCACCGGGCTGCCAACCCAGAAAGGTTGAGGACCCCTGATCTAGGTTCTTGATTTAAACATAATGACAAGACTGAGTGAGAAAATTTGAAGCCCATTTAGACTCCTGGGCTAGCAACAGGGAAGGAGGAAAGGGCAAAAAAAGTATCCTAACCACCCTGCCTGTTTGCTTAGGATTCCAACTCTAGTTCCCAAAATGCTGCACTGCATCATGGGCACCACATATCAGCTAGCCTGGGTCCTATCTTTTTGCAACTTGCTTTGGCTCTTGCTTATCGATTATACCATCATTGGGGGGGGGGTGCGGGCGTGCGTCTGCATGCACACACGTGCAGCCTAGGTCTACTATTCTGAGTGTTACAGCCACTTTTTTTTCTTGTTATTTGAACGGTTTGCGGTTGAACGGTCGAAAAAGAGTACAACTCCCATCATATTATGCTGCCTGCATTCTCTGAAGAGATGAAGGCTAAGTCATGTGCTGTTTGTAACC
>NW_015388054.1:401637-407029 GCF_001527695.2 Protobothrops mucrosquamatus | reverse complement strand
TTGGCCAGCTCATCTGGGTCCAGGGAAGGCTTCTTGAGGAGGGGCCTCACCACGGCCTCCTTTAAGGCCGCCGGGAAGACACCCTCCTGCAAAGAAGCGTTGACAATTCCCTGGAACCAGGCTCGTGTCCCCTCCCGAGCTGCCAGTACCAGCCAGGAGGGACACGGATCTAATAAACATGTGGTTGCATTCAGCCTCCTCAGGACCCTGTCCACATCTTCAGGAGCAACAGAGTCAAACTCCTCCCATACAACCGTCTCAAGACCTGCTCCCGTCTCCTCCCCCTGGGCCAACCAGTCGGAGTCCAAGCCTTCCCGAATCCGAGCGACTTTGTCATACAGATACTGCGCAATAATAATAATAATAATAATAATAATAATAAAAGTTGAAAGGGACCTTGGCGGTCATCTAGTCCAACCCCCTGCTCAGGCAGGAGACCCTATACCAGTGGTGGCGAACCTATGGCACGCGTGCCAGAAGCGGCACTCGGAGCCCTCTCTGTGGGCACATGTGCGTTGCCCCAGCCTCGCCTCCCCCACGACCCCCTCCTCACCGCAGCCTCCCTGGAGGAGAGTCACCCCCGAGCGTGGCCCATGCGGAGCAGCGCAGCCAAGGACATGGCAGCCAGGCAGTGTAGACAACACTCTGCCCTCACGCCCCATCGCGCAGTTGATGCTGCGGGGCGTGGGCACAGGGCGTGGCCGCAATGGCACTGCTGGGCTGCCTGGGCGATCTGCGGCGGGTCCTGGAGGCGGTGAGTGGCCCTGCGGGCAGGCAGGGTGAGGGTGGGGCAGGGGTGGAGCAGGGGCGGGGCCAGTTTTCGGGCACTCGGTCTCTAAAAGGTTTGCCATCACTGCCCTATACTATTTCAGACAAATGGCCATCCAGTTTCTTCTTAAAAACTTCCAGTGTTGGAGCATTCACAGCTTCTGGAGGCAGGTTGTTCCACTGGTTAATTATTCTGACTATCAGGATATTTCTCCTTAGTTCTAGGTTGCTTCTCTTTTTGATTAGTTTCCATCCATTGATTCTTGTCCTGCCTTCAGGCGCCTTGGAGAATAGCTATATGATTCTGGACAAATGGTGTCCAATCTCTTCTTAAAAACCTCCAGTGATGGAGCACCCACAAAGCAAGCTGGAAATTTCTTTTCTAGTTCTAGGTGGGATCTTTTTGCTTCCAAAGGATGGATATAAATCAAACCACTAGTAACCACCAGTGAGAATTCTGTGGGAATATTTGGACTGCCAAAATTCACCCAATTACTCAACTACAGCAAGCAGAAATTTTCTGAATTTATTTATCATTATTTGTATAGAATGTATATGTAATTCATCTAATGGGTTTCCAGATTCTCCCAGCCCAGATAGTTTGCGTAAATTCCATGTCAACCTTTGTCCTTTGGTTTCCCAACTGTATCCTCCTCTACTACAGAAATTACTGTTGTCCTGTATATTTTTCAGACACAATTGCTTAAGAGCTTCTCATCATTTTTAAGCTTGTTCATTGTTCCAAGCTGCGAGGAGTGTGGGGTTTTGTTTCTTCTTGTTACACATCTGTTCAACTTCCCACACTTCCCAATTCAAATAGAAACCAAATCAAATAGAAACCAAACTTTTAGGAGGATCTCCCTCGTCATTTCTTCTTATGGGAATAAATTGAAAGGTGGGAAGGTGGCTCTGGATTGCTGTAGAAGAAAGTCAGGATACTGATATCATCTTACAGCTGAGATACAAAAATCTCACATCTTACCCTTGAACTTTCCTTCTTCCCCTTAAACAAATAAATAAAAGCAATTTCTTTTCCATCAGATAAAGGAGAATGGCTGGAGGGAATTGAAACACCAGGAAACCTTTGCATCGGGCTCAAAAAGACGTGCTGAGAAGCGAGAAACAATCTCTGACGGTCTAAACCAGGGGTAGGCAACCTGGGCTCTTTTATGACTCGTGGACTTCAACTCCCAGAATTCCTGAGCCAACCATGTTGAGGGGAAAGGGAGAGGTTTCCAAGCTGAGCCATGCTGGCTCAGGAATTCTGGGAGTTGAAGTCCACCAGTCATAAAAGAGTCAAGGTTGCCTACCCCTGGTCTAGACAAATAGTATTAAGTGTTACCAATAAAGGAGAATACAGGTAGTCCTCGAATTGTGACCACAATTGAGCCTAGAATTTATGTTGCTAAGTGAGAAATTTCTCAAGTGAGTTTTGCCCCATTTTTTCGCCACATTTATTAAGTGAATCACTGCAGTTGTTAAATGAATAATATGGTTGTTAAGTGAATCTGGCTTCCCCATTGACTCGGCTTGTCAGAAGGTCACAAAAGGGGATCACATGATCCCAGGACACTACAACCATCTATAAATATGAACCAGTTGTCGAGCACCCGAATGTAAATCATGTGACCATGGGGATGCTGCAACGGCCGTTAAGTGTGAAAAATGGACATAAGTCACTTTTTTCAGGGCCCTTGTAACTTCGGTCACTAAGTGAACTGTTGTAAGTCGAGGACTACCTGTGTTTGTAGCTCAGGGTTAAAAGGAGGGATCCCTGGTGCTCTCTGAGCTTAGTTGTTTTCCTGCAGACGTTTCATTACCCAAGCTAGATAACAGCATCAGTGCTATTATTAAGTGTTAGATAGCTTCACCTTCAGCATTCGCACCCTTCACCATATAGCGTGGCAAACTCTTGTCCCAGATATAATGTGTTCAATAGATTCTGTTTTCTTCTCCCGGGTGGATTGGCCTTCTGCAGAACTGTCAACACCAATCACTGATTTAATGGTATGTTAATCAGAGAGTTAAGGGCAATCAGAGCTATTCTCTGATGTACGAGATTACTTTTGATACACACACTCAGTCTCTCCCACTGAAACCTGCACGTCTTGATTTCCTTCTCTCTCTCTTTTTTTTATTTTTACTTCCTCCAACATCACATTCTGGGATTGGCAGCCAAGCTCGGGTTGTTGAAAGATATGCCGTACAGATAATTATACAGGTGCTGCTTCTGCTCCACATAAAAGGGAGTAATTGCTAGGTGATTAAAATTCTACTTCTCCTCAAGGCGCCCCACCCCCGCCCCCACCCCTTTCCCGGTCATGGAGTAAAAGAAGCATCTCTCCTTCAAGCTTGGCAAGCTTTCAAAAAATGAAAAGCAAAAAAAATGAATTTCACGATAAAGATAGAAGCTTGAAAGATAGAAGGGCAGAAGGACGAAGGTCCAGCTCCCTCCATCTGATTCTTTCAAGCAGCTGGAGTGCTCATAGCACATAACCCGGGCCTTTTTTATTTCTGCCTGGGTATCCACGGTGGACTCAAGATGAGCCTCAGCTGTTTTCTACCAGCATGTCATTTAATCCTGCCTTGCTGGTGGAGAGGGCTGAATGGGGACTTTCTTAAGGTCCCTTGACCTTGCAGCTGGCAAGGCTAATACTACTCTACCTTGACAATGCAAAAGGTTTCTGGGATGGGCCCACAACTCAAATAAGAAGCACAGCATTATAAATGCAGGGATGGGCTTCGCTAGACCTTTATGCTGCCCAGAGAGGCTGAAATGGCTTGTCATTTTTGCTTCAGGATCTGAGAGACAGGACAGGTTGCCAACACAAAAGGAACCGACAGTATAAAACCCTCCAAATCATCCCAGAGTCACCTTGCAGAGAAGTGGAGTTGGCCAGCAACGTGGCTCCTTATTTTACCCCTTTTTGTCTCTTTTTTTGAACAGAATCAAAAAGACTCACAAACAAAATATTTCACCTCGCTTTGAAGTACTGCGTTTACTCCACCCTTAGCTGATATTGAAAGAACTTGGATTTACAAAAGGGTGTATGTTGGAGGGCCAAAGGAGTAGAGGGATGCCAATAGAATTGCACCTTCACAAGACAAGCCCTGCCCCTTTTCTACATGTGTCCAGCCACCCACAAGAATTGGGCCGGTATCCTTTTCTCTTTTGTAAGAAATGTTGAAAGCAAGTTCTCTTTCATCAAAATGAATACAGGAAAAATTGTGATGTCATCCCGGCTTGTCTTATACATACCTAAAATCAGACCTTGTCTGACTTTTATTAATTTTATTTGTGAATCTCAGTGATTCCATGGTAACGCAGTGGTTAGAATGCAGTATTGCAGGCTAATTCTGCCGACTGCCAACAGTTCAATCCTGACTGGCTCAAGGCTGACTCAGCCTTCCATCCTTCTGAGGCCGGTAAAATGAGGACCCAGATTGTTGGGGGCAATATGCAAATAATGTTCTACACTGAGAGTGCTGTAAAGCACTAGGGGGCGGTATATAAGTCTAAGTGCTATTGCTACCATATTTAGCCACTCGCAACTCATAGATTTGGTGGGACATCCAGTGGAACAGTTCAGGATTGAAACATTTGAGCCACTTTTGTTCTCTGTACCCTTGAACAGGGAAGAATTATAATCTCTTGGATTGCCTGATGAATAACTCTGAAACTCAATAGCCCAGCTTGGCAAATTCTTGCTCCTTTCCATCCATCCTTAAGAGCATTAGCTCTTGAGACTTTCATAAGAAGGATTCCAGTGAGGTTGGGAAGGTCATCATCAGCTGGCAAGTCAGGTCAGAATGGATTTGGCATTCATTCTTTTCTCGTGGGTTAGTATTCAGCATGCAGAGAGGTGCCTACAATAGCTTGATAGGCATCTGAGCAGATAAGAGAGGACTTTCGCCGAGTAACAAAATAATGGCCTGATGTGATAACCATCATTATCCTTTCCCACAGAAAACAGTCCTAAGAAGCAGCCTTTGCAATAATAAGTAAGCGTGCTGTGAATTGTCTGGAAAAGTTGTGTTGCTCCCTAAAAGTGTAAAGGTCATCTATCCTTTCATGTAAAAAGGTTTCCATTCAAATTAGCATTTTCTATTATCTGTCTTAGTCCAGTGATGCTGGCAAGGCTTTCCAATTGTCTGGGGGGAAGGGAAGTATTTGCTCTCAAGAATGGTCCCTGCCTGAAAAATAAATAAACAAACAAACAAATATCTTCACACCGATGCTGGTTTAGTGAATGACAAGAACAAGGCTACAGGGCTACACAAGGAGCCCTGGTGGTGCAGTGGTTAAAGTGCAGTATTGCAGGCAAAACTCTGCTCCCATCCTGGAGTTTGATCCTGACAGGGCTCGAGGTTGACTCAGCCTTCCATCCTTCTGAAGTCAGTAAAATGAGGAGCCAGATTGTTGACGGAAATATGCAAGTACTGCTTCTATATTGTAAACCATCCAGAGAGTGTTGTAAAATACTGTGGGGCGTTATTTACCGTAAGTGTAAATGCTATTGCCACTCCCCATGCCAAGGATGGGCAGGGCTTGAACGAAAAGGGGCAATGGAAAGTACGTTCTCCATGTCTAAGGGATGAGAACATCCCAAATGGTCCCAGAGTT
>NW_015388054.1:369664-400139 GCF_001527695.2 Protobothrops mucrosquamatus | reverse complement strand
TAATTCTAAAGATTTTACTAGTTAAGAGGCAACAGCTGCCATCCTAACTCAGTTACCATACTTCTAGTTTTAACTGAATAGATGGAATACAGTTTTATGCCCAGAGAACTAAACAACCACGTGCAGGTATAAACATTAGTGAGATTTTTTTTTTCACATATAACACAATAAAGCACATTTATTAAAAAGAAATAGAAATGCTAAGGCCTAGGATTTTCAGTCATATTGGAGCTAAGTTGTAAAGTTGCATTCCCCCCCACCCCCCGCTTCACCTAGACAAATAGAAATCCCGGAACACAATCCTGTGAAGGTTCCTGATTTGTTTGTACATGCCAAGCCTAATTTCTCTCTGATGCTTTCCAGACTTTTCCACTTTTCCTGGATAAGCTACTTTCTCTAGGCAGAGGAAGAAAAATGTGAAGTTTTGGTTTAGGTATAAAGTATGTGGTAATTCTTTGACAAACCAGGTAGAATTAGCTAAATAACATGCCTGCCAAGTCCCAATCAATTAAGAAAACTTAATCCGTTTTTATAACCATGGTCAACATTTCATAAGATCAACGGGTATCGTGAGAGTTTGGGGGGGGATTATATATTCTTTTACACCATCTTTGTTATTTTTATAAATAACTTCTTTCTCCTATTTTCCCCACAACGACAACCATGTGAAGTGAGGGAGAACGATTGCCTCGAAGTCAGCCAGCTGGTTTCCACGCCTAAGACGGGATTAGAATTTACAGTCTCCTGGATTCTAGCCTGGTGGCTTAACCACTATTGGAAAAATTGGCGCGCCAGTGCAAGAACACAAAAACCCTGGTATAAAACTTTATGAAATGCTATTTCATCTCAGAATGTTAATGTTCTCAGCTGAAGACTTTGAAGTTTCTCCAACGTATTGTAAAATTTGAATTTACACATTTTTATTCACAAATATATATCTCTCTCTCTCCATATATATATAGGTATATACATACACATACTTCACTTTTTCTCCTTAGTAACAGTGGGCGTTCCAATCACATCTCTTTCTAATATGTCATTTGATACTGTTGTAGAATGTTGGTGCATGAGGTAAAGCAGGGGTCTTCAAACTTGGCCCTTTTATGACTTGTGGACTTCAACTCCCAGAATTCCTCAGCCAGGCACGTTGGCTGAGGAATTCTGGGAGTTGAAGTCCACAAGTCATAAAAGGGCCAAGTTTGAAGACCCCTGAGGTAAAGGAAAAACAAAGATTTGTTGCCCCCTGCCAGCATCCCATATCACTTTAAAGGCTGAAGTAGGGGAACATTTAGTTTTTGGCAACCCATCCCCTGTTCTAAGAAAGGCCTGTAGTTGCTTACTTCCCATTTCTCATCCCTGTCTACCGCTATGATTATTAAGACTGGATAATGTGACTGGCTCTCTTATACTGAAAACTTGATGTGTTTTTTTTTCTTCATCGTGTTCTTGTGCTACCCAACCACTAACCTTGCAAGGCTTTGTGGCTGTATGTTATAGCATTATCAACAGGCATAGCATATGATAGCTTTCAAAGGAAAAAAAAAAGTTCTGGTCCCAAGAAGCTTACAACCTCAACCCAAAAGAAACTAGACAGGAAGAGGAATTAGATAGGCCAGCGGAGCTTAATAACACTATCAAAAATTGTTGCTGTGATGTGGAATAAACACAGAGACTATTATAGAAAGAGAAAGAAAAAATAGGAAAGAATCATGGGATATTGGGATATTAGGGAAAGGACTTTAGGGATGAGTTTAACTTTGGAGAAGAAGGTTGCAGTAAAAAAAAAAAGAGGTAGAAGAGCAGAGACAGGGAATGAGAGGATAAAGGCCTGATTTAACTGATGACTCCAGGTAGTTCTTGACTTACAACAGTTCATTTAGTGACCATTCAAAGTTACAATGGCCCTGAAAAAAGTGACCTATGATCGTTTTTCGCAATTATGACCTTTGAAGCATCCCCCATGGTCATGTGATCAAAATTCAGATGCTTGGCAACTGGTTCATCCTTATGACCGTTGCTGTGTCCCAAGGTCATGTGATCACCTTTTGCGACCTTCTGACAAGCAAAGTCAATGGGGAAACCGGATTCACTTAACCAGATTACTAACTTATCAACTGCAGAGATTCACTTAACAACTGTGGCAAGAAAGGTCATAAAACTTAACAACAACAATTTTGGGCTCAATTGTGGTTGTAGGTCGAGGACTACTTGTACATGGAAGAGGGAGCAAAGATGTCCAAAGAATAGTGGGAAAGGGTGTGTGTGTGTTTTGGAAAGGATTAAAGTTATTTTTTTAATTCAACCATCACATGAAGTATGATGGGGATGGGAAGGAATTGACATTAACAGATTTAAATAGGCATTATTATTAAAGGAACGTCTTATCTCCTTCTAGGTCTATATAGAGTATGAGTCTTCCTTAATTCGTTACATTCTTTCGACGGGTTCTGATGAAGACTTTAATAAAGTACTCCAAAATATGGTTCGACACCTCCTGATGAATCGTCTGACTCCATTTTACTTGGACTGTAGGATACATCTTCTTCTGTAATATTTATTTTACGAAAAAATTTTCTCAGGATAAATACAAAATGAGAGGTCAATGCCACAAATTAACAGGCACTTTTTTATGTCCTTGGTTAAATTATGACATTCGGAATGTAATCAAAAGTGAATTATTACTTCATTCACACTATATGTATTGTCAAAACTTCTCAGAGACAAAAGAAACTCTAATAAGTTTGTTAATATTTCTGAAAACACATTTAAGCAATTGTTGGAAAGATCCAGGAATCGTCAGAGGAGTATTGCTCATGATCTTGAAACTTCTGTTGCAATTCCTTGGGGGCTTCGTTGCAGGAGGGAGTCTTACAATTACATTAAGATAATCTAATGTCAGTTCTAATATTGAGGGGAAAGCAGTTTTATAGTGGGGAGAAGGGGCCTATAAACCTAGACAAAGCTTACGAAGGTGTTATTTCTCATTCTATTGCCTGGGGCCCAAAACTAGAAATGGGATTGTGAAATGTTGACAGGAAATACAATGTAGTTCCTGATTCAAGACATGAAGAAGACATAAAGGCCCTGATGAGGTATTCTATCCGGATCAAGATTTAATCTAACCTACTTTATTAAATCATAACGCTACTTGTAATGTCTTTTATTGCTGTTACAAAAATATGGGTATTAACTGCCCTAAACTGTATTTAATTGGTTTACAACCATGTTTTTTCCAATCTGTTTTTCTCTTCTTATCCTCAGGTAAGGAACCAAATTCCTTCCTTCCTTCCTTCCTTCCTTCCTTCCTTCCTTCCCTGGGACAAATATATAAATTTATTCAATTGGACAATTGATTAAAAATGCAACCTCATTCCTATAACCCTCGGAAAACTCAAAGCTCAGAGGAGAAATCTGATATCTCTGAGCAGATCACTTCCCACTGTTTGTGGGATTTTACCCCACTGTAGTCCAGCTAATGTTTTTAGATCGGCCTAGAGCAGGGGTAGGCAACCTTGGTTCTTTTATGACTCTTGGACTTCAACTCCCAGAATTCCTGAGCCAGCATGGCTGGCTCAGGAATTCTGGGAGTTGAAGTCCACGAGTCATAAAAGAGCCAAGGTTGCCTACCCCTGGCCTAGAATAAACAGCAGTGGATATTCTTGGGTGATCAGACAGGCTTTGTATCTGGAAGAACCTTCCAGTCTCCAGATACTCCCTTTTCACGTGGCTCAGAAACTCTGATATCACATCAGGACTAGAACGCCCTTCTTCTGACCGGAGGTGGGTTCTGTGCTCACTCTCTGGGCAGGCAGAAGCGAATGGGAACCACATCCCTGGATTCTCGATTCTAAAGATAACATCAAAGTGCGCACAGTTAAAAAAGGACCAGATTACAGCATAACAGCGCCAAGATAAACAGCGCTTGAACATCATAGCCAAAACAAGGATGGCTTTAGTATGCAAAAGGAATCCTTAATGTTGTGGCGGGGGGGGGGGGGAGGTGGAAACATTCAGCTGTCCTTGTGAGGAGGCCCCTGAGAAGCAAGACACACACAAACAAAGGAGGTGTTTTGTTGCCAAGTCTAGTTGCTTAATGGAATAAAGGGAATAGCATTCTGCTTTCTGCATTGTACCAGTGATGAGAGGCTGGCATAATGCCTTCTTTTTCAATCAAGGCACAAAAAGCAGGGCTAGCATAAAGATGGCAAGAAGCTAATTTCTTCCTTAGCAACTTAACTGCATCCCCTGCTTAGGACAACCCCTCTTGAAAACATAGCCTGAAAGAGAAGGGAGGGGGAAACCCCCCCCCAAAACTAGGGTTGCCAGGTCTGCTTCCCAAAAATAGCGGACAAGCGGGGGGGGGGGGTTAAGTAGTAAAAAAAGTAGACTGTACAGCTTTAGATTACGTATCATTTCATCATAAAGCTTTTGAATAAAAAAAATGTCCACTATTTTGTGAAAAAAAATAGTGAACATAATGTGAAAAAAGTGGACTGTCCGCTCAAATAGTGGACACCTGGCAACCCTACCCAAAACCAATGTGAAATATGTAAAGGGTAACACTGCAAAGATATACGCAGCTCTGTCACTGAATGTGACAAATGGGTATGTTCTCTGCTTAAATCCTGTAAATTGATGAATGCTGAGAGTTACAGCCTTCTGCTATTGCCTTCTTATCAAAGAAACAGCTCCTCTTGAAGTTACTTATCACTTGTGCATCATGACAAGGAGAAGCCAATTCCTGAAGTGATATCCTTTGCAGCAATTTGATGCAAGAGAAGAATGTAAGTGCCAATGTGCCAGGATGAAATATGGTATACAGCAGATGGGGGCATTACGCCCTAATTATTTTGCACAGTAGTGACACAGCTAAAACAATGAATCAGCTGTGACTTCATAAACAGAATCTGCAACTATTCTTGCTCCCCGGTGGCATTTATTATTACCACTAGGCAGTGTCCGGGTACGTGTCTTCAGCTGTTGCACATTGTTTTCTATCTAAAATTATCTATCTAAAATTAAATGATAAGGAACAGGCCAAGTTAGAAAGACTTGCATAGCAATATGGAGAAGTCTTTCTAGATTTTATCACACTGAATTTATTGGACTTTCCTGTGTGCTGTGCACAAAGCTGAGTATTTATGACAATCTAATTGAATTTTACCTGCCTTTCAGGACAATGCTTTGTAGCATACTTAGCACAATTTTTGTATTGCGATGCTTCTCCCAAATAGTGCATTCACATTAACTGTGATTACTAGTGGCAGATGTCTGTAGGAATACCATCATAGTACTATAAGACCATTCAGACCTAAGAAGCCGCCTTACCCTAAGTCTGATCGTTTATCCTGCTATCCCAACAGCAACTGTGTTATCAGACCAGAGTGTTCCCAATCTTACTAGAGTTGCCAGCGATTAAACCCAGACAACACGATGTTTACCAAATATTAAGGTGGTTATGTAAAAAAAATTAATAAAAAATTTTAAAAAAAAAAAAAGAGTTGCCAGGGATTAAAACTGGGGTTTCCTCCTTGCAAGGATGGGGATCCTGTTTAGCCCTCGAGTTGTGATTCTCCAGCTACTAAATGACAACTTCTAGCAGCCCCAGTTAGAATAATTAGGGCAAATGGTAGTGGATTCTGGGAGTTTTACTCCAGGATCATTTGGAGAATTACAAGGGGCTCCCCACTTCTGTTTTAGCACTGGTCTTTGTGGACTGCTTTTTGAAGAAATCAGGACAAACCTGCTTTTGTTTAATGGTCGGCCTATTACAGGTAGTCCTTAATTTATGGCCACAATTGAGCCCACATTTTATGTTGCTAAGAGAGACATTTGCTAAGAGAGAATTTTGTCCCATTTTATGACCTTTCTTAAGGGAATCATTGGAGTTGTTAAATTAGAAACATGAACGTTACGTGAATCTGGCTTCCCCATTGACTTTGCTTGTCAGAAAGTCGCAAAAGGTGATCACATAATCCTGGAATCAATGAAACCGTCATAAATATGAGTCAGTTGCCAAGCATCTGAATTCTGATCACGTGACCATGGGGATGCTGCCACAGTCGTAAGTGTGAAAAACGGACATAAATTACTTTTTTTTCAGTGCTGTTGTAACCTTGAATGGTCGCTAAATGAATTGTAAGTTGAGGACTATCTGTATTGGGTGATGCCATGGCTTCCAGATTTGTCCACCCCTTTCCACTTTTTGTGCTACAACTGCTGGTTGGAGGGAATGAAACTATTCTTGGCTATCACAACTACAGGAGGCTGTGAAGGCTTTCCCTCACTTAATAAGAAGTGCTCGGCAGCTGGATGGAGGAAGCTGAGTGAATTGGCAATCAAGGTGGGCCTTTCAGTCCACTAACTCACAATTTTTCATTAACTGGCTCCCTTCCCAGCTTGACACTTCAGAAAACCTGAGCATCCACAGCATTGTTTTTTTGACAGATACGAGAAGGCCAAACGAGCCTCATAAGACATTCATTTCAGGACAGGTCTAAGCAATGACCACTCATATACTGAATTTCTTTTGCAGATGGATTGAGGGGGTAAGGATAGAAGAATATTATATCCTTAGAATATTAGGTGGAGGGTAGAAGAATATTTCAACACATTGGTTTACATCAGACATGTCAAACTTGTGACGTCACATGACATTGCGCAACGTATCGGAGCTTTTTCGCCATTGCCGGCAATGGGATGGGCGTGGTTTCCCAGTGATGCGTCTCTGGTTTACATGTTTTGCATACATCTGTAATTTGTTACTGGAGGAGAAATGCATTCATGAAACACCTTCAAAACAAGGAACTGAACTAATGAACTGGCTATTTAATAACTGCTTGAAAGAACTGAAAATGTATTCTCATTTTCTTTCATTTAATCTTTCAGCTGATGTCTCCCAACCTTTTTAGCTTGCATCCACTCCCATTTTTGAAGTGGCAAATTTCATACGTTTAAGACACACTGATCTTCATTGTTTTATGGACCTTCACTAGGGTACCTTCAAATAATGCTTTTATGGTGCAGTTGTTTTGTGCCTAATCCAAAGAACTGTACATGAAGCCCAGTCCTCTTTCCCTCTTGCATTAAAACATGGCACAAACATCCCAGGGAACCAATTTCCTGCCATATACTCATGATGTTTCCTGCAACTCATTCACAATCCATATCTGAGGAAGCTTAAAATCATACTTAGCCGTTCCATTGTTAAAGTACAAATACATTGTTCTACTTTAAGCTAGCCAAAATGCATGGGAGTTTTATGAATGCAATCTGATATGTTTCACAGACCATTTGATTAATATCACAGTCAGGTGACTCTTAAGGAGTGATATCAGCCTAGCAATTATTGACCACGTTATGCTGGGATGCACATGACCCCTTCTCTTCTTGAACACTGGAAAAGTCTTTTTTTTCTAAACTGGCTCCTCTCCCATATCCACTATGCCCTCCAAGCTAGTTGCCAGATTGGACACCTGTATCAACATATAGTTTTTGAATGTGATTTCACTGCTCTTCTGGAATTTATAGCTAGAATTGATAATCCTTTTGGATATAGAAGATGGTCAGGCTTCCCTTGAATACAAGTGGGATAAACACATATGCCAAACTAAAATTGATTCCCAGACTCTTTTTAGTCATGGGCTTACTGCTGCCTCTTTGAATTCACCAATGTAAATCCCTTGCACTAAATCTGCTAGCATAGCTATCTTTCAAAACCTGCCCTTTCCTCCAATCCCAGCATCCTTCCAAGTTAAGGAGTTTGATTGGAGGATGTTCTTCCAGTGCTTAGTCATAGTGCAGTGGTGGCGAACCTATGGCATGCGTGCCAGAGGCAGCACTCAGAGCCCTCTCTGTGGGCACGTGCGCCGTTGCCCCAGCCCCGCCTCCCCCGTGGCCCCCTCCTCACCAGCAGCCCTCCTGGAGGAGAGTCACCTCCAGACGTGGCCCGTGCAGAGCAGTGCAGCCAAGGACATGGCAGCTGGGCAGCAGGGACAAGACTCCGCCCTCGTGCACTGTAACGCGCAGATGATGCTGCGGGGTGCAGGCGGAGGGCATGGCCAACATGGCGCTGCAGGGCCGCCTGGGTGATCTGCTGTGGTGGGCCATGGAGGCAGTAGGTGGCCCTGTGGCCGGGCAGGGGGAGGGCCAGGGCCAGGGGGTGGGCTGGTTTTTGGGCACTCAGTGTCTAAAAGGTTCACCATCACTGTCATAGTGGAAACTAGGCTGGGGGGATTCACCAACACGGTCTCTAATATCTCCAGCCAGCCAACCATTTATTTAATTATTTATTTATTTATTTTGTCATATTTATATAGTTGCTCATCTCACTGACAGGTGACTCGGGACAGTGTACAACAAAGATAAAAACAATTATATACTGACAAGTATTAATATTACTATTAAAATCTTTAAATTTATATAAGGCACAAAATTATACGCACACATTTATTTATACATATACACACAAACACAAACACATATATACATCTGTATATACAGTATGTGTGTGTGTGTATACAATATCTATATCTATCTACATATATTACTCAATAAATATCAATATATATATATATTTGTGTTTGTGTGTGTGTGTGTGTGTGTGTGTGTGTGTGTGTGTGTGTTGCCTATAGAGAAAGACAGAGAGATTGCCAGCAGGGAAAGCAAATGAAGGACTGGTAGATTGCATATAAGTTGGTTATGGGGAAGAATTTATTGTTGTCTTAGTAACTCTTGTTTTTTTTACTCTTTCCTCCATCCTCACCCTCATCCATTTTCCCAAACATTATATGCCAAAGAGGGAAATACAGAATAGCTGCACAAGAACTTTTGACTGGTAACATGAAGTGTTTCTACCTAGAAGCAGGCTTGTTGACCTTGACCTTGAGTTTTATGAGAGAGAAATAAAAATTTCTGTCTGCTTTATCCACCTAGTCCATCATTCTGAAAAGATCTTTTAATTCCCTCCTCAGTTGTTTTGTTTCCAGCTCTAAGATTCCTCAGAGCTGGTCCTAGGGGGTTTCAGGAGATGGGTCAATGGAGAGAAATGGTCTCTGACATGTCCCCTTTCCATTGGCAGGAACCTGAGGAAAACTGCACTCAGAGGATGCTACTGGTAGAAGAAGGAAAATGCTAGATCCCCTTGTCTGACTTTCATTCACATTTTTGTTTTTGTATTTGCCCACATGGAATTATCCTTTAGAACAGGGGTCCCCAACCACCAGTCCGTGGATCAGTACTGGGCTGTGGCATGCCAGCAACCAATCCACACAAACAAACAAAGCCCCATCCATGGGATGCAGTTAGCACACAAAACCACTCACCCTCTAGTCCATGGAAAAACCTTTCTCCATGGAACCTGTTCCTGGTGCCCAAAAGGTTGGGAACCTCTGGTTTAGAATGGAGTTTCTCAACCTTGGGACAGCTGGCTGGAGAATTCTGGGAGTTGAAGTCCATACATCTTAAAGTTGCCAAGGTTGAGAAACACTGCTTTAAGATTAGAATATCTTCACATTCCTCTTCACATTCTTCTTGTTTGTATATGTCGGTTGTTGTTGTTTTAATGTACCTTTTTTTTTTTTTTTTGCTTATCCTTGACTGTGGATCACCTAGCAATTTGCCTATACTACTCCCAAAATGGACTCATAAAGGAATTCTACTTACTTTCCCTCATTATAAAATCTATTTCAAATATGCGAATGTTGTATTAGAAAATCAATAAAATCTATTTTAAAAAATCTATTTTTATCCATATTGTCTCTTACTTCTTTTTAGCCAATTTCTGACTCAAGGCACATAACTTATTATTTAGTTAATCTTCAATGAGTTTGTGTCAGCCTTTCAAAATAGAGCAGTCTAGGAAACCAATGTCATGTAGATCAATACTATTTGTATCAGAAAGCTACTTTGGTGTAGTGGTTAAGCTGTTGGTTAGAAACCAGGAGATTGGGAGTTCTAGTCCTGCTTTAGGCATAAAAGCCAGCTGGGTGACTTTTGGCAGGTCCCTCTCAGCCCAACCCCCCTCACATGATGGTGGTTGTTGTGAGGAAAACAGGAGCAGGAAGGAGTATTATGTAAGGTCACTCCCTGGAGTTACTTATAAAGTAATAAGGGTTGGATGAGGGGGGGAAAAATCAAAGAAATGAATAAACAGGATCTTGAAAGTCTGCATGTACTTCCCCTATCTTTCCGTTTATCTTCATGTGAACTAGGGAGGGCTTGTCTGACATGTTTACTCGGGTTACATTCTTGTCCCATACTTAATCCTCTTTAGGATTAGGTTTCTTTTTCTGACTAATTCCAATAGAGAATTTCTTGCCATTGGGAAAACACTGGAGTATCTTGAATTTAACTACAATTTGCAGTCCAAGAGAATGATGACCTTATGTAAGTTGGACCATAATACTGTATACATTTTCTTGGACCATATTTCACTGCTAGGTCATTTTCTTGATTTGAACCTTAAACTTTTATAAATAGAAGACATATTAGAATTTAAGTTTTATTAAGTTATTTGAGAGACCTATCCATCCACCCATCCAATATTCAATTCTTTTTACCCAGGATGCTGAGATGACATGTTCACTTCTTGTTCTCATTTTTAGCATCTTTCTACATTTGCTACACATTTGTTTTGCAGCTACTTCTGTATGTAATATCCAATGACATCATCCATCTTTAAAAATATTAATGGCAGCTAAAGAAGCTTTTCATAAACAAGTTAAAATTTATCTTTTTTTTCTCATTAACACAGAAAGCTTCATTAATCTCTGCCCTTATATATACTCACCATGAACCAGCTGCTCAGAGTCATGGTATATATTCATCAGCAGGGTAGAAATTAAACCAATTAGTGCTTAAAATAAAAGTATAAAATAAATGCTAATTAGAATTGGAATGTAGAGCAAATTTGTCAACAGATTGATTTATTTCTGTTGCTTAGAGAATTAGGGAATGCAGATATTTTCCAGATCAAATTTAGTAAGATGTTTTGTGATATGTAATTACTAAAAGGGAGAATCTTTTTAATGATAGCCTTTTAAATATTTTCCTTTATAATCTAAACATGAATATAATCCTTAGCATAAGTTTATTTATCTCACAGCAGGCCTACTCACATTATTCAGTTGTGCCATGATGGACTTCAAAACTGCATTTCTAATGGCCACCTTTATTAAAGTCCAATCTTGAATGAATTGAGGTCAGTAGTATCCTTTCTATCAAGTACACTGGCAAAGCTTACTTATATACAAAATAAACAATAAGCTGTCAATTATTTATGCTAATAGGTTAACCACTGAAAGCTATAAGAAAAGTTTTTTCAGTATGTTATTAAGTATATAAGCCTAGGTCCTTTATCTGCTTTTAAAATGCAATTATTTTCAGTTATTCTAAATAACTTAATACAAATGAATCCAATTTTGCAGATAGGAAAATACATTTTGTTGATATTTATAATTCCTCTAAGTACTGTGAAGAATTAGGGGTTTCGAATTTTCTGTGATAACATGATTTTTTGCTTTTCCTCAAGATGATGTCATATTTCCAAATTTGCTCTGTCACATTTTCTTTTGAGGAGTTTTTGTCAATTATGGTCCTCCAAACAAATCACTAATATATCTATAACATAATTTTTAAAAACCTGAAACAAAGTACTTCTTTACTTCTGAATCTTAAAAACAAAATTTACAGAAACTTCATTTCTATAATTCATATGTACAAAAATACCTATTGATGTAGGACTGCTAGATAAGCAAATTGAATTTTACTTTTAATATTTTTTGTAAAGTTATGCACTGGGATTTAGTTCATCCAAAGTATTACCATAACAAAAAAAAATGGGGAAACTGTGACTCTGTTGATTTAGGAAGTAAAGTTTCCCTTAATTTTTTGTCTAATTATGTTTATGCAGCGTTTCGTCCCTCTGATTACTTCTGAGAAAAGCCTGCATCCTGAATCTTTCTCCAATATCAGCAATTTAAATGTGTACGGTAAGAAGTTCATTGGTGAGGCACTTTATTTTCTCTTCTTGAAGAGCAAAAATAATTGGAGATTTCCTCCAGCATATAGTATACGGTGATAGGGTCATTAGCCTTGACAAAGCAGGCATTAATCACATTTTCAAATCTCTAATGGATCTGTGCTTTTTAAGGGATGTTGTGAAGAAGGTTTGTAATGGGCAGGGACAGTGGTTGGGAAAGAATTCCTCTAATTTGTGAGGCTTAAATGTCTTCAAGCAGCTGTATCATTTGTTGTTCTTTCCTCCTAGAAGATCTTAGCTGATTAGAAGGGGGGGGGGAAGAGAAAGCAGGGGATTCAGTTGTATGCCCAGATTTATCAGGCAAAACTCCCATGTGATCAAACCAGCAGCGTCAGAGAGGCTGAAGCCGGGAGGCGAGCACTAGGTAATGAGGCTTTGTGCAAAGCGGTGGCTCTTGTCGCTGAACAATAAAGCATATGGTACCAGCAATAAAACGCCAGACTGGGAAATTTAAGAAGATTCCGCTGGAACCAGGAGAGCAGGTAACACGTCACGCCCTTGCAACATGACAGCCCATTGGGGTGCATAATTATTAGCCAGAAAGTGCATGGATTGGAAACGCAACCACTTGAACAGGTCAGTCTTTAAAAAAAAAAAAAAATCTTGTTCCAATTATTCGGGGATGTGAATGTTTGGACTGTAATTCGGGATTTGGGTTTGTAGCATTGTGAGCTGTTAGCATTTTCTGAATTCAGCAAGGTGTGGCTTTTTGGAGTTGAATGGCTAGCCAAATAAATTGTGGTAAGTGTAGCAATGTCTTAATGGGGGGAAGACTATTAAAAACAAAACACTCTTGTGGCCAGGAGAATTACAGATCCACAGTTATTCATTATAATAAATCTTTTAACTCATCCGTAGCCAATCTGAAACACCCAATTATTTTAACACAGAAAAAAACACTAATATGCTGGTTTCTTGTCAGCCTCATTATTTTGAGTGGGTGGCATGTGGTTTTGATGACTGGATGTTCTTTTTTATTATTATTTTATGTGAGAAATGGAATACCCTGGAATGTTAATTAGGTTGCCCAGAATTTTTCTGAAACACCATCTTTTGTGAAATATTTCGCAAGGGGTGATGGAAAGATAGATACACCAGTTAATGAAACTAGATTCAATACATCCCAGAGGCCTTTCAAAAGAATCTGTGCCTCTATTTCCTCCTCCATATTTTTCTTTTGCTTAATCATTCACTCAATTCCTCTTAACTTTGAGAAAGGAAGACCCCCCACATATTTTCAGTGAAACGATCCCTCTATTATTATTTTTTTTAAAATATTTCTTGTTGAAAGATTAGCCTTCTCAAAACAAAAGTTTAGCAGATTAGAGACTCTGGCACCCGGTCTCTTCAGAATTTATCTTTCCCAATTTTAATAAGTAAAAATGATTCATTTTTTTAACATCTACTCGAGAAGGGCGAGCAGAATCTTTGAACAGGGCTGATATTTCTTGCCGGAAGCAAAATGGGAGAAAGCAGGGAATAAACGACCTCACTTACCACTCCCCCCCCCACCCCCGCCCCCAATAAAGTACCCAGTTCCAGATGCAACGTTTAGACACAATTAATCAGAAACACATTCGGTGCTTCTTCCTCTCCGGGGCAATCCTGTTGCATACGATGCAGGTTCACAGAGTTTTGCTGTGCTAGTTACGGCCTGAATCCCTGAACGTGAAAATAAAGAGCCACGCGTTTTCCTTTGCATGCGGACTGCTCCCGTTCCTTCCCCCACCACCACGCCAGCCGATGCCAGGAAGATCCTACCGAACGCAAACGCGTTTGAAACCGAAGCCATCTAAAGAGCTGCTTAATTGAAAGAAAGAAAGAAAGAAAGAAAGAAAGAAAGAAGGAAGGAAGGAAGGAAGGAAGGAAGGAAGGAAGGAAGGAAGGAAAGAAAGAAAGAAAGAAAGAAAGAAAGAAAGAAAGAAAGAAAGAAAGAAAGAAAGAAAGAAAGAAAGAAAGAAAAAGACTCCCGGGCTTAAGCTAGCTGGCATTTACACCAGCCAAGAGCGAGGGGGTCGAGGCTGGTGCCCCATCTCTGCCCTCCCTGGAGGTGAATATAAAAGGTTTGACTCTTTGGACGGTCACCTTGGAAACCACCCAGGGGAACCCGAGTTGGCGTAGGTTGCTGCCCTGCTGGACGGTCGGGGAGCCCGCGGGCCTTTTCCCCTCCCCTGCGGGCCTGCGGCTCCTTCGCCTCGCGGGAGATCCGCAAAATTCCAAGGGAATCGCAGCGCCTGGGCGCTTCCTCCCTCGGCGCGGCTGCCAGGCCTTCGCCAGCCTTATGCAAATAAAGGCGGGCAGAGCAGCTTTGCCTGCAGAGGGACGGCGAGGCGAGGAGAAACCAGTTCAAAGGTCACCCAGCTAGTGGGAGGCTGTAACAGTTGAGGGGGGGGAGAGAGAGAGGGAAGGGGGGGGGAAATACACCCAGGCTACTGCAGTGAGAACGACGCGGTTTTGTTTCCTATTGTAGGAAGAGAGTGCAGCAAGCCGGAGTAGGACTTTCATAGGTACGGTGCCAGGAGCGACTTCTGCTTCATTGCAGAAAATGCTGAGTGGTATAGGCATATATGTGTATATATGTGTGTGTGTCTGTGTATAGTGTGTCTTTATTCCTTATTCCAGTGGATGCGTGGTTTCTTTCTGTAAATCGCAGCCGCGCCGTTAGGGTTCTTTGCAACGAGGGGGGCTGCTTCTGTCCTGCTGCTTCTAAGTGGGTGGCTTTCTTTTCCATTTTGCAAATGTCACAGGAAGATTTTTAAACGCGTTAATAATGAAAGGGCTGGCGCTGCCTTTGGAGAGGCAGGATGGATGGGATTATTGGAAGCGGTGGATTTTTCAAAATGATCAACAGACAGAAATAGGGAGTGCGTCGAGCTGACTTGGTATGGATTGTTGCCTGCAGCTTGCAAAAAGCCTTCCTGTGTAGCATTGGGGCTTGAGATGTGAACTCCATAATGGGCAGGTTTTTACGGGAGCGATCACCTGTCCGCCTATATTGTAGAGGTAAAAGGATGTATGCGTGAACTACAACGCGTTCAGATTCATTTCTACTCTTGCAGGCTTAACTGTAACTGTGGATAATCATCCACATTATCCTTTAAAATGAAAAGCCAGGAGCATCCATCATGAATCAGGTTACTTTGTAAGCTTTGTTCTAGCTTTACATGGTTACAATCTTAAGTAATAATTGAGAGTAGTGAGTAAACCGGTCACCTATTGTTACATTTCTGTTTGGTATTGACACTTTCTAATAATCTCACAGACGTTTTCAGTCATGTTTATGACATCACAGCTACAAGTATTGAAATGGGCAAATCAGGAGTAAAATTGTGTTCTCCCTTCAGTGTGATATTGTGTGTTACTCTGATTAATTAGGGTTTTTTAAGGTACTATTACTGGAATTCACAAGAATAATTTATAAGTCCGTAAGTTATTTGTCTATTTAAAGTTTTTCCTTCCATAAAAGCCACTTTGCTGAGATTCAGAGTAACTCCCATATTCATCCCTCAAAATCAGAGATCAGAAATTGGAACTAGAAATCAAGAATATAATTGATATAATAACACGTTTATGCAACCATTTATAATAGGAGTCAATTATTTATACTAAAACTGATCAGCTGTCAGTAGTCATCTACCAAATGTTTTGAACATATTTGGGGTTTTTGGAATAATTAGCCTGTCACTTCTGTAGTTACCATGATGTGCTGTAGATTAGAATGCATTAATTATATTCCTTGTGACAAATTGTTTTGAGATAAAGAATAGAGATGTAAATAAATAACATTCATTTACATATTGCCTAGTCTTACTGGATGATTACATTTGTGCCCTGAGCCTTTCCATGCAGTGGAAAGTATTATTGTTAGGCAATCAGTTATAACTTCCAAGAAATATTTCTTTGAAATCTGAATGGCATTTGCCTAAAATTTTGCAAATCAGTTACTTAGGGAGTTATTCACATTATTTCCATTGGAACTTCTCTGGAGAAAGTGTGAACAAGAACTATGTCTTTAGAAAATTTATATTTTGAATCAAATGTGAGAATTATATAATAATTTTGCAAAGTAATGTTTAGGGAGTGAATAACATTCCATTACCCATTTTGATAACCACGGATAATTGTTGGAGAATGTAAAAGAAAAATTGAAAAGCACAGGTGGGTAAGAATGGTGGATAAGATTGTTAAAATATTGTAGGAGAATGTCCTTTCATTATTATTCATTGTCTCAGAATTGGATTCTAAATCTTGTACTTACGTTTACTGGTTTAAGACCATAAATAAAGACATCCAATCTAGGGGAAAGGAAATTAGTATGACAAAGACTGATAACTTAGGAACATACAAATCCATTTTTAAAGTTTAGTAGCCACTGGTTACAGATTTTCACCCTGTTATTCATTATAGGAGGTTTAGGAACACCCATTCACCCCCACACAAATATAATTAAGCCTCTAAAGAGTATGTGATGAACCCCACTTAATATTGGTGAGCTGTACATTAGTGCCTCCATTTTAAACTGAAAAAAAATCATTTCAAAAGTCAACAAAGCTAATTTTCCATTCACTAAATGGATCTTTTTTCCCCCTGCCTGTCATCCAGGGGACAAAAACTGGCAGACTTCCTACACTTTCATCTAGTTTAGTTAACGTTTAGCTAATAATTAGAGTCTCAGAAAGATTTTAGTAGGGGTTGGACAAGTCTTCTGGCATCAAGGGCTCTTTAGTTGCTTGGTTATATACCAAGGATGACACATGTGTTATATATACATAGTTACCCTTGTGTGAATACACTATATACCTATTCGGACTCAAACATATTACACACTATCCTTCCTTAGCAATTCTGCTCTATACTGTGGAGTATCACTGGTTAATGGCAGTGGGAATCCAGCAATCTTGATCATAATGTGGGGCAGTGATCAGTGAGCCCATCCCTTCCTCCTAAGCCAGACGCAGATCATACAGATCACTGGTTTCATGGAGCCATTAGGAATGGGCAACGGACAGTGAGTAGACATTGAGAGTAAGAGGAAGCAAGGTAGCTTCCTTCTATTTCACAGGGACTCCTCTGCAGTTACTATTTTCGTGCACCCATTAGCAGCCAATAACTGATGTCCTTTTCCTGGCAAACGAATCACATTGATCCCTCAATCATTAAGGAGGTCGGCGAGGGACTCCATGACTTTGAATTGCAGATGATCCACCATATTTCAGTAGTATTCCCAGTTCCTGTCTCTCCTTAACAAAAGGATTAAAAAATGTTTAATTCCAATAAGGCTTCACTGCAATTAGGAGCAGTAATCTCAGAATAGGTTTTTTTCTGATTGGCTTTTCCTAATTTCTGCCTTGAATCATCTTATCTGTCTACATCAGGAGGAAGGGAATATAGATGCACTGTACTCAATTCCAGAGGTTGAATTTTTGAAAACAAGGAAGGAGGATTGGAGGATGTTTCCAATATATCTTTTCTCTTTTGGTTTTTTTTTTTTTTTAAATGCCATTTTGGATTAACCCCAAATTGGTACTGATCTTGAACCACAGCCATCTTGGAAACTAAAATGATCTGAACAAGACGTTTGAGCAAATGGATCGATAAATCTGGTAAGTCCCATCTTTGCACTACCACGGGGCAAACCTCCCCCTCCCCCGGATCTGAAGGAAATTATTTTTCTTGTTACCTTTTCCATTCCGTATGATTTCTTGCAAATAAATATTTTTATCTAGTGGAGTAAATTGCTTCTCAGTTTGAATTCTGAGTATGCTACTATAAAAAATACGGTTTGGTTTTATCTGAGTAATTCAGGCAGCACTCATGCCTAAAGGGATAAAAAAAAAGATTTACTGTAGTCAGAGCCATTCTGGTGATGGTGATTGCAGTTCTTAATATTTTCAACTAGGGAAACTTTAGTTTATGTTTGAGTCTAGGGGGCTGGTAGAAACCAGTGTTTCATCCAGTCTTTTCTTCAGAAACATTTTCTCTGTACTTCACCTTCTTGTATTTAACTGGCTCTAATCTCTGTAGCGAATCCGAGAGGCATCAGTGCTGTTATTTTTGTATGCAGGAGAACCAGCTGTGAAATATAGATTTGATTTGCAAGATGCTTTTGGAATCAAGAAAGAGGTAGTAAAGTGGATTGGGCCATTCATGCTAGAAGCTTTCTGTAAGCCAACAGCCTAGTTTCTCTTCCTCTTCTCAATCTGGAATTTTCCTTGTCTCTGAAATTGGCTGCTAGGATTACTGGGCTTGTAGAGCGATCACACATATAGTGCAATTTCCATTAACCTGTATTGGGTCCTTTAAAAGCTGTTACACCTTATATCCTGAACAGCTGTTGGTACTGTGTACAGAAGCTGATTCTAAAATGATGTACTGTATTTTGTAATTTTCCAAGAAATCCATATTTACATTTTTGGAATACAGGTTCTAATGGTTGGTTAAATCAGCTGCATTTAAAACAGAAGTAAAAATATATATATATTATATAATTCAGTATATGGCTTTTGCTGTTTACATTTTATATTTTGTTAAACCTACCCTATCTGTAATGAAAAATCTGGAGCACCCTAGATAATACATATTCCAAAGGTTGCCCGGGTTTGCTGCCATCTAGTGGTTGTATGGAGGTTTGCAGCCTAGAAAGAATAGCTGTGATTTTTGCAGTAATTTTGTAAGTCAGCAAATTATGAACTTTCATATTTGATCTGGGTAGAACGAGGTGTTACCTCAATTTCCTGACTGTTATTTAGTAGAATTATATTCCCCTTTTTGTCCAGGCGCTCAGAGTGATTATCATGAGGTCCCTTTTTCAATTTATCTTAACAATGCAGTGTGGTAGGTTGGCCTGAGTCACCCAGTAACTTTTTGAGGCTCAGAATGGACTTGAATTTGAGTATTCCCAGGCCTAATCCAATACTTTAATCTCTACATCATACTAGATCTTGACTAAAAGTCTTTAACGTCCATTGTCCTAGTGATTCAAACATGTTTTCTGAAACCTATTGTTAGAATCAACTTTAGTATCCAAAAATAGTTGCTATGTGTTTTCAGTAAACATCCATATAAAATCAGTAAAAGATGTGTGAAATATTTACAAGGTCATGGATTCAAGAAATTATGACTGCGCCAATTTTGAATCTTCTGGTTTAGATGATATGAAAACAGTTTTAAAGGGGGAAAAGCTACAGTTCCTTATTATTTTACAATTAGATCCAACTGCATTGTCTTCGGAAAATCTTTTTCACATAACTAAAATCACAAGAGGCAACCCTCTGCATAGCTAGTACTTATTTAATTAGCACATTTTTTTTGTAAAAGAAAGATTGTAGATTTCAGCCAAAAATATATATAAGCTTTAGTGGTCCTACTGTTAGAAGAGGAGCTACATGTTGCTATCACAGTGTACCATATTAAGAGTTAAGACTCAATAGCATAGGGTTTGTGGCAGCAAATGAAAAATGCGATAGAAAAATGACTCTTAGATATAAAGCTTATTTAGCCACAGATTGCTTTTAGAATCTGTAAGTGAAAAGTTGAACAATATTTGACAAAATGGGGAAAAATGGCTAATGCAAAACCATATTAATTCTGCCTTCCGTTTTATGTTCATCTAGTTGCAAAATGAATGCCGCCTCATATGCTATCCAGCTAAAATAAAAAAGATTCATTCTGATTCAGGGACACATCTATTTGCTGACAATAACAATGTTCTGCTCTCAATAGATATGTAGAGGAGCCAGCTCTTTTGAAGGCCTCTCCCAAGGAAGGAGCAGATGGCTGCATGTAGTTCATGAGACAGGTGTAATCTGGAGATCAAGACAGGTCTTTGGAAAAAGAGATTTGTTTGCTGTTTGTTCACTGTTAGTCTTTGTCTTTGCTCAAACCCAATTATAGAGCAGAGACAAATTACATTATAAGGATGATACTAAAGCAGGCTGAGGAAATACATACATTTCATGTAGATTGTTTAGTCTAGTATTTCCCATATAGATGGCTTAGTTTTTTTAAAAGATATCTGGGAACCATGATTGGTTCCAAGCTATATAGGCAAATTATCAACAAAATAATAATTTCCTTTTTTGTTAGCCACCATATACTGTCTTTGCAATTTAATCTGACTGTAATATCCTGATATTTCTTTTGCTGACCCTAGCTGAATATAGCTGCAGTCTACTAATTATGTTGATAATTTTTTATATTAAAAATTTTTAATCAACATTTTTATTTTTGGCTTCCTATATACGTTCCATGGGATATGTTTTTATATTCTTAATCCTTCTGTTTTTGTTTTGTTGATTTTCTCCATTTTTTAAAAAACGGAACTTTACAAATAGTAAAATAGAACAAAAAACGTAATAATATCTCTTCTTTTCCTCCTCGGTATATCCAGACATGAGAGCCATGTCTCATGTAGTGGTTAAGGCATCAGGCTGAAAACTGGGAGGCAATGAGTTCTAGTCTCAACTAGGGCACAAAGCCAGTTGGGTGACTTTGGACCAATCCCTTTTTCTCAGCCCTAGAAAGCAGGCAATGGTAAACTACTCCTGAAAAACCTGCAGCAGTGGTGGCGAACCTATGGCATGCATGCCAGAGGCGGCACTCAGAGCCCTCTCTGTTGGCACGTGTGCCGCTGCCAGCAACAGGTCCACCAGGCCGCCACCATCGCCCGGAGCAGGAGCCCCGCCCAGCACAAAGGAGGCAAAGCGGCCGACTAGCAAGCTCGAGTAGAGGTGGTAGAGCAGAGGTCACCAACCATTGTCGATTGGTGGACTGGAAGAAAAGGGAGGGGGAAGTATTTTACATGTGCGCATGCGTGCACGGGGCCACGAGTATGCACGCACTGCAAATGAGGCGGGGCTAGTGCCTAAGTGATAACTCACTACCCTACCCCATTCTTGCTTGGTGCAACGCCTTGTATCTGCACCCCGCGGCCCGGCGGTGGCCCTTTTTGCGCCCCTGGTTTTTGCGTGCCCCTCCGAGGGCACCACAATGCTGATGGGCCCCTGGCACTTTGCGATAAATAAGTGGGTTTTGGGTTGCGGTTTGGGCACTCGGTCTCTAAAAGGTTTGCCATCACTGACCTACAGCCAAACACCTGAAACACTCTGCCAACAAAACTACATGGACTTGTTCCGGTACTTTCTGAAAATCAGACATGATTGAACAGAAGAAAAAAATTGGACACATACATTTTACTGCCTTGTCCCCTACTTGCACAAAAATTGTCTGAATTGGCAAGTTAATTTAGGTGGCTCAGGTTATATTATGAAACAGCCTCTGCTTTGTTATCCACTACAAAGCCAGTTTAGGGGCAGGGGAATGGCTATTTATTATCTGTGCTCTTTAGTTTCTGCCATCTGAGGCACTGCTTTAGCAAATAATTAATACCAGGAAAAGCCCCTAAGTTTTCAGAACTATCAGTATAATTATCATAATCCATGGATCTGGATAAGGATCTGCACTACTGGGGATCAAAAGAGATCAAATTTTCAAATGAACATGGGGGCTCAGATTCAGAGAAGGTGGAGCTCTAATGCAGTGGTTCTCAACCTTTTTAATACCGTGACCCCAACCGGTCGTAAGTCGAGGACTAAACTGGTCGTAAGTCGAGGACTAAACCGGTCGTAAGTCGAGGACTACCCAACCGGTCGTAAGTCGAGGACTTTCCCTGCCCGGGAGCGCCGCGCATGCGTGGTTCCGCCCCCTGCGCCGGCTGAGGCGTAGCTGACAAGCGGCAGAGATGGAGCAGGCCGACCACCAGCTGGCCCAGCCCAAGGGAGGTAAGGCACCTGCCGGAAAAGGGGGAAAAAATGGAGGACAAAAAAAATGGCGGACAAAAAAATGGCGGACAGCCTTGCTTAGCGACCCCCGTGAAATGGTCGATCGACCCCAAATGGGGTCCCGACCCACAGGTTGAGAACCACTGCTCTAATGTAATCAGATTGAAGAATTAGTTGTCAGTCATGAGGAAGAGACTAAATAAATCACTTGTATTCCATGATGGTTCTTCCGTTGGATCCAGGTATAAATCCATTTCATAGAATTGCTATATCCAGGGGTCTTCAAACTTGGCCCTTTTATGACTTGTGGACTTCAACTCCCAGAATTCCTCAGGCACGCTGGCTGAGGAATTCTGGGAGCTGAAGTCCACAAGTCATAAAAGGGCCGAGTTTGAAGACCCCTGGATATAGCAACTGGCCATTGAAAAAAACATACCCTGTTTTAGATACTCCTCTGGAGAATTTGACATATCTTTAACCTTAAAGGAATTTTCGATTATGAAGGTACATTGCAGATGACCCTTGCTGCCATTCTTGGTGTAGCCTTAAGATTTTGGAGTGTATGCAGTTAATTCAATCTCAAGGCCAAGTTGTCTTCCAGCACTATTACAGATTTATCCTATTGGATCGGTGAACTGTAATAAAGTGTCAAGTAGAGAGGTTGGTGGGAAGTTGAGGAATTGTTCATAAAATATTCATTTTTTAATCAGAAATTTGCAATATATAGTTATTATATAAAATGTTTTCCTTGCTGCAATTAACTTTTCTATCGGGTAAAGATTTAGAGCAGGGGTCTTCAAACTTGGCCCTTTTATGACTTGTGGACTTCAACTCCCAGAATTCCTCGCTGAGGAATTCTGGGAGTTGAAGTCCACAAGTCATAAAAGGGCCAAGTTTGAAGACTCCTGATTTAAAGAAAGATAGAGTTGAGCATAATGGGAAACTTGAGATAAACTGGAAGGAAAACAGAGAGTGAAGGCCAAATTCTCCAGCACTAATAGACTTTTACCAGAGATAATATTAATTTATACTTTACCCTTGTCCTCTTTCTCTTTTGATTTTCTCTCTTGTTCCTACCCATATTTTCCTCACATTTTCAACTTTGAAATAACACATCCTGAAAACTATTCAGTTCAACTTTATGGAAATACATCAGGATAACTTTTCAATCCTTTTAGCTCACATAATTCAGTTTGTTCTTCTTGATAAACATCTCAGGGTTTTGCTTTATTTGTGGCTCTGTTTTAATTTTACCATTGGTCAAATAACTTCCAATGATGGCTATAAGTTGCTGAGGTATAATACCTATTAAATATGTCTTTATTTGATAAGCTGTTAAATATAAGTCTTCATTAAAGTTATTAGAGAGGTTTTGTTTCAACATATTTAACATATGATTGCAAATACATTTTGGTTAAGCTAAAATTATTGATACAAATGAACTGTAAATGAACTATATATAAGTGTTAGAAATCAAACAGTATTCCTCAAAATATATAGCTGATTAGCTGGTGCTTGTAATGTCTGTTTTGTAAATGAGCACCATTCTGGTACTTAGAAAGTATACCAGATGGTTGCTGGTCCACCAGCAGTATACAATAGGGTAGAACCAGTCCTGTTGAATTAAGGTAGCCACCTCAGACAGCAAAGAACAATGGCCAGAACCCCAGAACTCGGATGTTTGTCCTAGCATCCCTTCCGTTGAAAGGGATGTCTGCCTTGTGTCTCTTAAATGAATGGGCGGCTTCCAGGAATGTTGGAAGCCGCTACCAAATGATAAGTGGAACCAGTTGGCAGTCTTGTCACGTTCTGAGGAGAGACCACATTTTGCTCTACCTTTCAAGCAGTAAAGTGTTTAGAGGCAGCCCTGAAAACAAGGAAGCTGAACATTTTGGAATGGTGTTCAGCTCCAGTCGTTGCGATTGTAAGTGCTTAACGCGAGCCGACCTGAAGTTACATAATAGTACGTGTGCAGAATAGGAAAAAAAAGCCTGTATTTAAGCAGTCCTCCCTCCTGAGTGTAACCAGCTCGTGTCTGAGCAGAGGATTTCTGAACCTGTCGTCCCTCACTGCCATCCTTTGTTGAATAATTTTACATAAATAATTTTACCGTCCCTGGGGATCTCCTATCAGCATGCTTCCTTAAACTAATAAATGTTAATGTAGGTGATATATTAATAGTGATACTGATTGATTGGCAGGGCCTTGGAAAAGCAAAAGGAGAAAGCAATTATTTAAAAAGTCTGAGCTTAGAAAAGCCGACAAAGTCTGGAAATTTAATTCATTCAGGGCAGTCTTGACTTGTGAAGTCTTCTTTGTCACCTTCTTTGTCTTTTTTTTTTTTTGCTGTGCTATGAATCACAGGGGTGCAAGATGGCTCAGTGGTTAAAGATACTGAGCTTGTCAGCTTGCCTGGGTCCAAGATCTGAGCACTGCATGACGGGTTGAGCTCCCATTACTTGCCCCATCTCCTGCCCACCTAGCAGTTCGAAAGCATGCAAACACGAGTAGATAAATAGGTACTACTTTGGTAGGAAAGTAACAGCATTCCATGCACCTTGATGTATAGATATGCTGGCCATGTGACCACAGAAAATGTCTTTGGACAACACTGACTCCCTTGGTTAAGAAATGGAGATGAGCACCGCCCATAGAGTTGGAAACAACTGGACAAGGGAAAAAAATATTCTTTACCTTTTTGAATCACAGTGAAATGTTTCTTCTCTCCCACACAATCTTCTTCTCCTCGTCTACTACCTGTCCCACTGTATCCCTCACCACCATTCTAGCAGGAGGATACATTTTTATATTTAGAGGAACTCGGAAAGAATACTAGGGTTCATGGCAAAAATAGTGTTTAATGCTTGACCATGGATTGAGATTTGTGGGTATTGATTTGCAAAGCCATGCACAAGGAATCTTGAGTATTACGCCTCTACAGAGAAGCATTGCATTGCCATCGTGATCTGCAGATGATGGTGATGGGAGGGTAAGGAAGACCAGTGATAAAATTTGCATTTAGATATTGCAATGCAATTCTGTGCTCTTTGATACTTATAGCGCATGCACATATGGGATGGAGCTTGTGTCATGTCACAATAGGCGTTTTGTCATTTTGATGAGATGCTGGTCGCTGGGGACACCCAATGGATTGGTCCATGTATTTAGAACAGTAAACAGCAAATGCTGTGAACAGAGTTAAAGGAAACAGGTACTGGAAAAGATGGAACCAGCAGAGATTTGAATTTAAACATAGGTGTTTAAGTCACACTTTACAGTTTGTTACTGTTTTTCAAAGTAATCAGTGCTGATAATAAAAATAATGGTTTTAGATATTATCCATGTCTTGATAGTTTAATAGATCCCATCTCCCCCCCCCAATCCTACTCCCTCCCTCACCATATTTTAATTGGGACTCAGTATTTGGATCCTTACAGTATTTTATTTATGTCTTTTCACTTTTGTATAGTTTTTATCTTTTTAAGACTGTAAGCCACCCAGTTACCCTGTGGTAAGATGGGTGGCCAATAAATTTTGCAAATAAATAAATTTATAATGTCAGAAGAAAAACACAGTTAAAAACATTACTTTTCCTCTTACAAATAATTTTAACCATATACACAGAATCATATATTTTAATACTTCCATGCCATGTTTTGATTCGGATCCACTGGGTTTTGATGTTCCTGGATGATATTGACAATTACATGGATGAATAAATTTTTGAGCTCTTATCTTTTAAATGTGAAATGGTTTTTTAAATGAGTGTTCATCTAGTGTTTATCATAGAGCATCCTCAGCTTACAATGTATTTTATACCTTCTGCAAAATACCAGAACAAAAGATGAACTATTTAACAAAATAATCTTTCTCTTTTTTCCGTAGAATTTTAGCAGCTAATAATGCTAGTAGTAATACTGAATATGCTGTAATAGGATAATGAAGAATTCTTTTAATACTCTGAAATCCAGACATAAAGCAGCTAATGACTTTAAAATGTCCTCTTGTCTCTCATCCTTCTGTTTATAATTTACTACATAAAGATTTCCTCTCAATATTTGACTAGAAAGGATTAGATTATTCCAAATTCATTATTACAGAATATTCATCATCAGAAATAAAGGGAAAATATTGCCTATAAGCAAATGCATTGCATAAGGTTTAGGTTAGTTATTGTTATTGTATATTTATGGACAACTATAGGAGAAGGAGTAGCAGAAACTGGGAATGGAATTAAAAGAGGGATCAGCCTAGAATCTCTATGTAGCCACAAGCAAATTAAGTCCACCACCACCCTTGAATTCCCAGGGCTTTTTTTCTCATAGAACGGCCAGAACGGAGTTCCGGCACCTTTTTTTGATGAAACGTTGTAGGGTAGGCAAGGCGGGGTTGTATGATGTGTGTGAGTTCCGGCACCTTTTTTTTTTTTTTTTTTTTGAAAAAAAGCACTGTGAATTCCATTGACCCATATCTAACTCCTAACAGGTACTAACTGTTAGTTGAGATTATTCCTGTGCCTAGACTGAGTAGCAATAAATCAGTTTAATTGGATTTTCACATGTGACCGGATCTTCCACACTTGACAAAACCCAGTATTATTAGAATTCAAAATCTCTTCCTTGATTGTCTGGACAATCATAAAGAAATAGGACTGGCCCCAGTGGTAGGATTCAGCTGGTTCGCACCACTTCAGCAGAACTGGTAGCTAATTTTTTGTTGCTCAGGCCCAGAATGGACTTCCGGAAGTGGCATCCACACAGAGAACCGGTTGTTCACATATTTGAATCCCACCACTGACTGGCCCATAGAAGACAATACATATTTCACTCAGTCACAACAAAGTTCAATGCCACCTAGTGGATATGCAGTAAAATGTTGTTATCCACCTAGATTGTGCATTCATGTTGGTAATGCATTGGCCACTCATGATTTACACACAATGTATTAAAAGAGCTGCAATTCTGCCATAGTGCTTTGTTTTCTTTAAATGAGAAGCCTCACATCCCTTTTCAAGCACAATAACTTTTATTCATGTGGAAACATGGCCCAACCATGGTCCAGACAATAATAACCTGGATTGGATTCAGTGTTATATCAATTATATTCACATTTATTGAAATACAGTACATGTTAAAGATAATATTTTTATAATGGCACAGACATATCTATGTAGTTTTTTTGGCAACAGCATGGAATTTTGCCTTCCGCGAATTTGATTAGATCATATGATGCAATTATACGAGTTGATAAGAGAAATATAATAATTTGCTGATATCATGCCCAAACAGTTTTTATCTTGCCAGCAATGCACCTGCTTATGTTTTACCTCTATGGAAATAAATACTAGTTTCCTTATTTTTTTCTGAAGAAGCTGATCTAGCCATGGTCAAATATGCAATTTAAGGACATTGTGATCTATGACTGTAATGCATTCTGGGTAAAATTACCTTCACAGAACATCTGGATCAAATTTGAATGCAAAGCAATGCCAAGAATGTATTTGCTACCGGTTCATTTCCGGATACAATTTAAAATGCTTGAGGTTACCTTTAAAATCTATAAAAGGCAACCTATCTTGGTCAGGGGAAGGCCTTTGGCCCGATCCACTGGCATTTTGAACCTGAAAAGAATGAATGAAAAGAAGAACCTAATCCAATGTGTATAGTCCCAGAATTTGGAACTCTGGATTCATCATCCAGTTTGTTTCTTTGTTACGGAGATTTTAGGGCTGGGATCCTTTAATTTTCAAGATATTTCACCCATTCTCTATAGTTGATCGTTGCTGTTTTGGCTGTTTGGGAAGGAAAGACTTGTTTATAATCAAGGCAAAATGAATCCTTTTTTCTGGGCTTGTTCATGGACTGGCTGAATATAAAGTGAAGGATATCTCTACAGTAGGCTACCTGTCAAGATGATGGCTTCTAAGGATGTTCTACTGGGAACTCACTAGTCTTTCACAACCTCAAGATTCTCTACCTAAATAGCAGGCTCTCTGTAGGTATCATTAAAACAAACTACTAGCAAGCAGCTGGCCTATAGACTTATTTGGCTTCCTGAGAGCTTGTTGGCTAGCTACTGTAGTTCACAGTTTCTCTTCACTCCTAAGTATAAAGAGGGGAGGGATCTAGGGAAAATTCACTTGGACATAGCATAGAATTTTCTTGTAAGTTCATTTCTCCCCTGTCTACCCATAACAAATATATAGCAATTCCTGTATTCAACTCTGAAAATTAGGGAAATGCTACTATTTGCAATTCTCACTTTTGGAGACATGACATCTCCATGCATGCCCATTTTAAGCCACTATCATTTTATTTTAAACAACGAAAGAATTTAGATGTTACTTATTCTGTATGTTGTCTGTATGCTTCCTGTGCATCATCCCTAATTTACTTCTACTCTGCATGTTGCCCAGAACATTTTGATGATGAATCGTTGATGTGCAGAAAGTCTCCTGCCCTCATAACAAATGTGATCCAGTGAGCTCCATTTTTTTACTGTCTTTTCTGTGGTTTAATGCCTTTCAAATATGTATGGAATATGGGGTTTGAGGACTGATCACATCATATCAATAGTGGTGGAATGTAGTCTTTATTCCCAGGAGGGAGGGGCTGTATTCCAGACAGCAAAGAGGCAGCAAAGTTGAGATAGTCTGGCTGGAAACAAGAGAATTAAGAGGTTCCTCTCTAACAATTCCCAGAGTATATCTATAGTTGTGGAAACAGTTGTGCCAATAGTTGCGCAAATAGCTGCTTTAGCTTGGCAAGATTCTTTTCTACAGATAAGGAACAATAAAAGAAACTCCTCAGAAGTAACTCCTGGTGTCTTGCTTGGCTCTTGGGGACAGGCTGATCAACTTTCTATGTGAGTAAATGAAGAAATACCTTAGTTTTATTGGACATTATTCTTTGTTCAAAATTGCAATCTTCACCATACAGCAGAGACTTTTTTCAGGAAAAATTCTACAAAGACAAGTAAAATGAAATCTGCGTGGCAATGTATTTTTATCTGGCACGTCATCTCTGCTTGCTTAAGCAACGTTCAAGCCATTTTAGATGAAGTCAAATTGCCATTGATTAAACCTAATCCAGGAAACAGACGCCTTAGCTTCCAAGTTTAGATGAGTCAAGGATTCTTCTCAGAAAAAATTACGATCGCTTCGCTTTCATACTCATATTGTTTATAAATGGTTGAATAGAAATGGATGTCAGAATGGAAAAGCTCCTGCTTGAGAATAAATATACCCACCCAATTATGACCTGAACCATCTTCTTGTGACATCATAATGTTGCCTGTACTGATGGGGCTCATTTTTCACTTTTGACTACAACCTTTGCGTGTGTGCAGTATAGTATTGAGCATACAGGAGCATCATGGGTAAGGCTACAATTGGACAAGCAAGGTAAGGAAATAGGGCAAGGGATTCCAAAAGCTGCCTGCTGGAAGGATTAAAAAGGGATTCATAGCAATGAAAATAAATTAATAAAGCAGAAGAGGTTTTTTTTATATAAAATGTGTTTCTATCAGAATCACCAAGGGCTGAATAAGAGGTATCCCCTTGCCAAAAATATTCATTTAATCCTATCTCAGTGTGGTTTTTTATTCCTGAAAATGGCTTGCCTTTGTACTGTAGAATTCTCTGTAACTCAAGTTTTTTCCCCAAGAGGCAATTTGATTATTTGCATTAAACGACCAAAGAGAGAGAGAGAGAGAGAGAGAGAGAGAGAGAGAGTGCACTAGCCTCTGCCCTGTTCAATGTTTTGTTTTTATTGTTCCTTGCTCCCTCAGCAATTATTGAATTCAAATTCCTGCTCTGTCACTGATTTGATTTGACCTTGGAAAACCCTGCAGTTGCCTTTTGAGACATGTTCGGTGGCTATGGCATGAACAGATTGATTTGATTCTTTCTCACTGGATTGGAAAAAAAAAGACAGTTTAATGAATATTTATAACTGTTTTACTTCTAAACATAGAGGTATAACCCAACAACCTCCAGACCACAAGAACTGTAGTTTAATTCATCACAAGTAAAAGGTCAGCTTCCCACAATGAACACAGTAATGTGTAAACACAGAGAAAATGTGGGCTGGGGAATGTAGACCAGGAAAGCAAATTTACTGCTATAATTTTCTGCAGAGAGAAAAAAAGGAGGAGGAGGCCATAGATAGAGTGCAGAAGGAGTGGAAAGGAAGAAGCATTAAAATTGCCTGCCCTTTCTGATAATACATGTCTCTTCCAAAATTAAACACAAATGAAAACAAAGTCAAAACACACACACACACACACACACACACATATATATATATACACACACACATACACGCATGCATGCATGCATACAGTCTTTTAACTACATGAGAGAAACAATTGCATGGATCTGAATCAGTATGGGGAGGATGATATATTTTTTAAAAAACAAATTTTATTGGTTTTTTATTTCTTAGAACAAAGTGCTCGAGACACACCGTGGTGCTGGGGCAATCAAACATCCAACAATAAAGCCATATATGAATAACTCAAATCAATGCATTAAATATTCCCTCTCTATTTCCCTCAAATAGCATAATATATTTAAAATAATCCATTTCTAAATTAAATTTCTATAAATTCTAAACCTGTTTTTAAGCTTTATAAATTTACAGTTACCATAGTCAAA
>NW_015388054.1:312298-369598 GCF_001527695.2 Protobothrops mucrosquamatus | reverse complement strand
CTCAAATCAATGCATTAAATATTCCCTCTCTATTTCCCTCAAATAGCATAATATATTTAAAATAATCCATTTCTAAATTAAATTTCTATAAATTCTAAACCTGTTTTTAAGCTTTATAAATTTACAGTTACCATAGTCAAATTTAACCTTAAATAAACACATTATCACTTCAGGTATCCTTTCCAGATATATTCTAGTTGTGATCTCTTAAATCCTTAATTTTATCACAAATCTTGTTTATTTCTTCTTCCATTACACACTATGTATCCTGATTAAAATAAAATATTAGTCTACCCTATACATATATAATCCATCCATCAATCAATCTCTTTAACCTAGCATGATGATATTTTGATCCTATGAAGTCTGAAAGAGATCTTGGAACTTAGTGAGAAATCTGACATGACTGTTAACTACCTGGTTATCTTTCAGTTCCCAAAACTGAATCTTTCCAATATTGAGAATCTCTGAATATTTTAGAACCCTTGTGACAAAAGGTTAATTTAGCTTAGCTATTAAACAGAATTAAATTAATTACCTCCCATTGTGACAGAATGTGTCTTTTTCTTTTATGCAAAACAAACCAGAGTACAAGAAGAACGCGGCAGCTCTTTCTACGTTGCAATAGGCTGTTCTGATAATTCAGAAGTATTTCATTCCAGAACTCTTTGAAATAATCAACACAGCTCTGTTTTGAACATGAAAAAAGATGATCTGAACTCAAAACCAGAGCATTTCAAATTTAAACTATTGGGACATACACACAAACATCAACACTGATTCAAGGATTAGTTTTGCATGAGGCTAAAACCTTAGTGAACCACCATGTGAATGGCACTGGTGTATTTTAATTCAGATATACAGTCTTTCTGTTGAAAATGTACCTTTTACAGCAATTATTTCAGTTGTCAGAGTTTACATTTTTTTTTAATTCAAAGGAGGGGAAATTACAGCAAGTTTTCTTGGTCCAAATATTAGTGCTTGAAGCTTAGGTGTTTTAAATTAAAATAAAAGGTGGGAGGAGGGAAGCACAGTAAGTTTCCTTAGTCCACCTATTAATGCTATTGCTATTGACAATTAATTCATTGAGGATAAATCTAATGATCTTAATTGTTTAATCTGCAGCCAGACATTCCTTGGCTTCATTGTATCTGTTTTCCCTTGTAGGTACATGTGACAGTAGTGCAGCTATGAGTGGAATTTTAAAGAGGAAGTTTGAAGAAGTTGACGGCTCTTCACCCTGTTCGTCTGTGCGGGAATCAGATGATGACATCTCTAGCAGTGAAAGTGCTGAGAGTGGGGATAGTGTCAACCCTTCCACTTCAAATCATTTTACCCGTAAGTACTACAGTTACATTGCAAGGAGCCTTTCTTCATTATAGACAATGAAAGTCCGTGCCTACGATTTCCTCTGTACTCACCAAATTTTCTACTCAGTGGAAATAGAGTGTGAGTACCAGAGCTGGCATCTCACCACTGGAGCAGTTGGGAGGTGTCCTCTGTGTGCTTCCCATCATATGGAGCAGCTGGTTTGGAACCAAATGTATGAACTGGGTTTTAGATTGGAATTTTTAGATTGCAAGGGTCAGAGCCGTACATGTGAAGAAGTGAATTCATCAGATCATCAAGGAAGTATGATCTCTAATATCCATCAAATTTGTGACAGGCAGACCTGAGCAATAGGGTTCTTTCATAATATTTAGACTGATGCATGTACTGTGTTTCCCCGAAAATAAGACCCAACGGAATATAAGCCCTAGTGTGATTTTTCAGGACCCCTGTAATATAAGCCCCATCCCAAAAACAAGCCCCAGTTAAGATCGTCAGCCAGACGGACGCATTTAGTCCCGTATTTCCCCGAAAATAAAATCTAACTGGAAAATCAGCCTAATGTGTCTTTTGGAGCAAAAATTAATATAACACCTGGTCTTATTTTCGGGGAAACACAATATTTGGAATTTTGAAACGATGTAATGGGTGCTCTTTAAATGTTCGTCATGGCGGATGTAGTCAATCTCAAAACACCCATTCCCAGAAGGCAAACTGATAAGAGTGTTCCACACAATTCATCTAACATCCTAGCATATTTCCAAGACTTCAGCTGACTTTGCCTTTTTTTCTGGACAACTGGGCGCACCTTCAAATAAGATACAAGCCTCCATGCCTCCAACCATTTTTAGTTACGAAAAATGCTTCTAGGATCTGTGTAGCGCCAAAAGACATTGTTGGATATACAGTTTAGGTATTGAGGCTGTTGCTTTCATTTGCAACATGTTTACTTCCAATTTATTAGAAAATAACTTGGTCAAGGATTCTGGCAGACACTAAGGAAGATGATGGCAGGCACATTGATGCCCACCAACATTAAAACTGGTGAAACGAGGTCTAGAATATAAAACACCCTCTAAGGGTGGTTTTTGTCAAATTGTGTCAAAGCTTGCTTTCAGTTGATTGTTCAGCTGTTTCATTTGTCATTCGGTTGTCTGATTCACAGAAAGCATGATCTGCAAAGAATATTGTGGGATACTCTTCTTAAAGTGTTATGTACGCTTTAATGTTCATGGACATTATTAGTTTAAGTCATTTGTATTTTAGATTGTTCTGTCTCACTAGCTGTTATGAATATTCTGTATAGAAAAACAGGGGCAGAATTCATGGAATTTTAAATAACTAAATAGGGTTAGTAGAAGACCTTGGACCCAGATGCAGCAACCTAGCAATAATTTATCTACCAGTATATTAGTTATGGTAAAATGTTTAATTTGCTTATTCACTATTTTTATCAGTGTTTATAATTTAAATAATAACTTTAATAAGCCAAACCTATATTATTGTATAACAATTTAATGGGAAGAGCGAGGGCGAAAGGTCTGTCCTTCTATAGCCTTTGCATTATAAATTGTAAGTAATCAAATGCTAAGCACAAAGTTTGTACAAATGAACTCGGCTCTGTAAAATCTAAGAAAGCCAACTTAGTCCAAACATCTGAATCCTATTCATGTGATCTCACCTCTGTAAATCATGTTTATGGTTTCTGCTTATGAGACTAATCAAATAATTAAAGATTGATTGAACCGGATACACTTAAGTATGAAAGTATTGAAGACCAAATATCAGTTCTGGTGGCTTTCTGGCAAGAAAAAAAAAAGACAAAATATTCCAGTGTGTGAATATAAATGAGAAAAGGATGAGAGGGAGACAATGGTAGAGCAGCTGTTTTGAGTGGAATTTCCTCTTACTTCCTGGCAAGGCAGGAATAGAGCCCTGTCTGAAATCCTAGAGAGACACTACCAGTAGGGTAGAGTCTTTCTGGTCTTCCAAATAGTGTTACAATTTACATTCCATTGTCCTCGGCCATCTAATACGTTGAGTAAGGTGCTTAGGTTTGAGATACAGTGTGACTACCCCTTGCCTAAGCAGTACTGAAGAAGAGGAACCCGTGATCTGATTTGTTATATGATTGTTTCCTCTGTTCTTTTTATTGGGATAGAAAGGAATGGCAAGAGAATAACCTTCCACGTAAAGGTAGGGATAAGTGGGATATTTTTGGTAAGAAGCTGTACAGTGAAAAGTATTGGCAAAAACCACTAGGAAATAAGGAAGAACACAATGCAAGGAGGAACAGAATTTATAAACATATTTAGCTATGTTCAGCTATAGATTATGATGTCAGTTGAATTGAGGCTGCAGCTGAGTTGAGTTGTTGAGCTGAGTTGAGTTGAGCCGCAGATGAATCCTTAACTTGGCAACTACAATAGATAGCACTATTTGTAAGTTGCCACATAAGGTTCCATTGAGATTTGTATTGAAATTACGGTATATTATAAATGGTGCCATCCCTGGTGTACATTGACAGTTGCTTGTTATCTTGCCAACTTTCTTCCTTGGGTCAGGAATAGTTCTCTCATTACCATGGTGATAAATTATGGCTGTAAAATGTTGTATTCCAGTAGCATGAAGGCCAGCTTTAAAGTGATTAATTTAATTGGCTGAAAAGTCTTGTTTTACATTTTACAGTTACATGCATTGAATCTAATTGTTTTGACTCATACATAAATCGGTATTTCTCTGCCTTTCTTTCTCACACCAACACATGCACTCAGACCTATTTTAAAAACAAACCTTATATAATGTTCTTCCCCCTTCCTCATGCCACAAGCATCTCATTAAGAGACCACTGTGGTAAAGTTACTAAGTTAGTTCTTAACTAATCAAGTCTAGCTGTTCATTAACCAGAAAAAAGAGACATTTTCCAAGTGGAAGTCATCTCTCTATTCCAGACTCTGCCTCATTTTCAGAGGTTAACCAGTAAAGTTCCTTCTAGTCCAGGGGTAGGCAACCTTGGTTCTTTTATGACTCGTGGACTTCAACTCCCAGAATTCCTGAGCCAGCTATGCTGGCTCAGGAATTCTGGGAGTTGAAGTCCACGAGTCATAAAAGAACCAAGGCTGCCTACCCCTGTTCTAGTCCATGCATATCCTCAGTTATAGTTTACATCTCATTATAGATGTTTTTTCTTTATTATTATTGTTTTTGTCTATCTAACAAGTAAATAAATAAGGTCGCTGATGCCCTTCAGAAGTAAAGTCCTTCATAAGTAAACCCCACTGAGTGTGACAGTTATGTGAACGTATAATTTCAGCTCTAAAAGATCAGTCAGNAATTGCCATTGATTAAACCTAATCCAGGAAACAGACGCCTTAGCTTCCAAGTTTAGATGAGTCAAGGATTCTTCTCAGAAAAAATTACGATCGCTTCGCTTTCATACTCATATTGTTTATAAATGGTTGAATAGAAATGGATGTCAGAATGGAAAAGCTCCTGCTTGAGAATAAATATACCCACCCAATTATGACCTGAGCCATCTTCTTGTGACATCATAATGTTGCCTGTACTGATGGGGCTCATTTTTCACTTTTGACTACAACCTTTGCGTGTGTGCAGTATAGTATTGAGCATACAGGAGCATCATGGGTAAGGCTACAGTTGGACAAGCAAGGTAAGGAAATAGGGCAAGGGATTCCAAAAGCTGCCTGCTGGAAGGATTAAAAAGGGATTCATAGCAATGAAAATAAATTAATAAAGCAGAAGAGTTTTTTTTTATATAAAATGTGTTTCTATCAGAATCATCAAGGGCTGAATAAGAGGCATCCCCTTGCCAAAAATATTCATTTAATCCTATCTCAGTGTGGTTTTTTATTCCTGAAAATGGCTTGCCTTTGTACTGTAGAATTCTCTGTAACTCAAGTTTTTTCCCCAAGAGGCTATTTGATTATTTGCATTAAATGACGAGAGAGAGAGAGAGAGAGAGAGAGAGAGAGAGAGAGAGAGAGAGAGAATGTGCACTAGCCTCTGCCCTGTTCAACGTTTTGTTTTTATTGTTCCTTGCTCCCTCAGCAATTATTGAATTCAAATTCCTGCTCTGTCACTGATTTGATTTGACCTTGGAAAACCCTGCAGTTGCCTTTTGAGACATGTTCGGTGGCTATGGCATGAACAGATTGATTTGATTCTTTCTCACTGGATTGGGGAAAAAAAGACAGTTTAATGAATATTTATAACTGTTTTACTTCTAAACATAGAGGTATAACCCAACAACCTCCAGACCACAAGAACTGTAGTTTAATTCATCACAAGTAAAAGGTCAGCTTCCCACAATGAACACAGTAATGTGTAAACACAGAGAAATGTGGGCTGGGGAATGTAGACCAGGGGAGCAAATTTACTGCTATAATTTTCTGCAGAGAGAAAAAAAGGAGGAGGAGGCCATAGAGTGCAGAAGGGAGTGGAAAGGAAGAAGCATTAAAATTGCCTGCCCTTTCTGATAATACATGTCTCTTCCAAAATTAAACACAAATGAAAACAAAGTCAAAACAGATGCTTAAGTAAGTGTATTTAATTTATCTTAGAGAATATACATATACTGTATATAAATGTATATTTTCCAAAATTTGAATTGCTAACAAAGAATTAAGGGAGTACTGGGATAGCTATTTCAAACCTTATTTGGTTTTCATCAGCCAGACATACCCTTCTGAGATTCGAACCTGGGCTGTCTGCATGTTAAGCAGAGGTGTTATATGTGTGTATATATATATATATATATGTGTGTGTGTGTGTGTGTGTATACACACACACACATATATATATATACATACACACACATACACACATGCATGCATGCATACAGTCTTTTAACAATTGCATGGATCTGAATCAGTATGGGGAGGATGATATTTTGATCCTATGAAGTCTGAAAGAGATCTTGGAACTTAGTGAGAAATCTGACATGACTGTTAACTACCTGGTTATGTTTCAGTTCCCCAAACTGAATCTTTCCAATACTGAGAATCTCTGAATATTTTAGAACCCTTGTGACAAAAGGTTAATTTAGCTTAACTATTAAACAGAATTAAATTAATTACCTCCCATTGTGACAGAATGTGTCTTTTTCTTTTATGCAAAACAAACCAGAGTACAAGAAGAACGAGGCAGCTCTTTTCTACGTTGCAATAGGCTGTTCTGATAATTCAGAAGTATTTCATTCCAGAACTCTTTGAAATAATCAACACAGCCTGTTTTGAACATGAAAAAAGATTATCTCAACTCAAAACCAGAGCATTTCAAATTTAAACTATTGGGACATACACACAAACATCAACACTGATTCAAGGATTAGTTTTGCATGAGGCTAAAACCTTAGTGAACCACCATGTGAATGACACTGGGTATTTTAATTCAGATATACAGTCTTTCTGTTGAAAATGTACCTTTTACAGCAATTATTTCAGTTGTCAGAGTTTACATTTTTTTTAATTCAAAGGAGGGGAAATTACAGCAAGTTTTCTTGGTCCAAATATTAGTGCTTGAAGCTTAGGTGTTTTAAATTAAAATAAAAGGTGGGAGGAGGGAGGCACAGTAAGTTTCCTTAGTCCACCTATTAATGCTATTGCTATTGACAATTCATTGAGGATAAATCTAATGATCTTAATTGTTTAATCTGCAGCCAGACATTCCTTGGCTTCATTGTATCTGTTTCCCCTTGTAGGTACATGTGACAGTAGTGCAGCTATGAGTGGAATTTTAAAGAGGAAGTTTGAAGAAGTTGACGGCTCCTCACCCTGTTCGTCTGTGCGGGAATCAGATGATGACATCTCTAGCAGTGAAAGTGCTGAGAGTGGGGATAGTGTCAACCCTTCCACTTCAAATCATTTTACCCGTAAGTACTACAGTTACGTTGCAAGGAGCCTTTCTTCATTATAGACAATGAAAGTCCGTGCCTACGATTTCCTCTGTACTCACCAAATTTTCTACTCAGTGGAAATAGAGTGTGAGTACCAGAGCTGGCATCTCACCACTGGAGCAGTTGGGAGGTGTCCTCTGTATGCTTCCCATCATATGGAGCAGCTGGTTTGGAACCAAATGTATGAACTGGGTTTTAGATTGGAATTTTTAGATTGCAAGGGTCAGAGCCGTACATGTGAAGAAGTGAATTCATCAGATCATCAAGGAAGTATGATCTCTAATATCCATCAAATTTGTGACAGGCAGACCTGAGCAATAGGGTTCTTTCATAATATTTAGACTGATGCATGTACTGTGTTTCCCCGAAAATAAGACCCAACGGAATATAAGCCCTAGCGTGATTTTTCAGGACCCCTGTAATATAAGCCCCATCCCAAAAACAAGCCCCAGTTAAGATCGTCAGCCAGACGGACGCATTTAGTCCCGTATTTCCTCAAAAATAAAATCTAACCGGAAAATCAGCCCTAATGTGTCTTTTGGAGCAAAAATTAATATAACACCTAGTCTTATTTTGGGGGAAACACAATATTTGGAATTTTGAAATGATGTAATGGGTGCTCTTTAAATGTTCGCCATGGTGGACATAGTCAATCTCAAAACACCCATTCCCAGAAGGCAAACTGATAAGAGTGTTCCACACAATTCATCTAACATCCTAGCATGTTTCCAAGACTTCAGCTGACTTTGCCTTTTTTTCTGGACAACTGGGTGCACCTTCAAATAAGATACAAGCCTCCATGCCTCCAACCATTTTTAGTTACGAAAAATGCTTATAGGATCTGTGTAGCGCCAAAAGACATTGTTGGATATACAGTTTAGGTATTGAGCCTGTTGCTTTCATTTGCAACATGTTTACTTCCAATTTATTAGAAAATAACTTGGTCAAGGATTCTGGCAGACACTAAGGAAGATGATGGCAGGCACATTGATGCCCACCAACGTTAAAACTGGTGAAACGAGGTCTAGAATATAAAACACCCTCTAAGGGTGGTTTTTGTCAAATTGTGTCAAAGCTTGCTTTCAGTTGATTGTTCAGCTGTTTCATTTGTCATTCGGTTGTCTGATTCACAGAAAGCATGATCTGCAAAGAATATTGTGGGATACTCTTCTTAAAGTGTTATGTACGCTTTAATGTTCATGGACATTATTAGTTTAAGTCATTTGTATTTTAGATTGTTCTGTCTTACTAGCTGTTATGAATATTCTGTATAGAAAAACAGGGGCAGAATTCATGGAATTTTAAATAACTAAATAGGGTTAGTAGAAGACCTTGGACCCAGATGCAGCAACCTAGCAATAATTTATCTACCAGTATATTAGTTATGGTAAAATGTTTAATTTGCTTATTCACTATTTTTATCAGTGTTTATAATTTAAATAATAACTTTAATAAGCCAAACCTATATTATTGTATAACAATTTAATGGGAAGAGCGAGGGCGAAAGGTCTGTCCTTCTATAGCCTTTGCATTATAAATTGTAAGTAATCAAATGCTAAGCACAAAGTTTGTACAAATGAACTCGGCTCTGTAAAATCTAAGAAAGCCAACTTAGTCCAATCATCTGAATCCTATTCATGTGATCTCACCTCTGTAAATCATGTTTATGGTTTCTGCTTATGAGACTAATCAAATAATTAAAGATTGATTGAACCGGATACACTTAAGTATGAAAGTATTGAAGACCAAATATCAGTTCTGGTGGCTTTCTGGAAAGAAAAAAAAAAGACAAAATATTCCAGTGTGTGAATATAAATGAGAAAAGGATGAGAGGGAGACAATGGTAGAGCAGCTGTTTTGAGTGGAATTTCCTCTTACTTCCTGGCAAGGCAGGAATAGAGCCCTGTCTGAAATCCTAGAGAGACACTACCAGTAGGGTAGAGTCTTTCTGGCCTTCCAAATAGTGTTACAATTTACATTCCATTGTCCTCGGCCATCTAATACGTTGAGTAAGGTGCTTAGGTTTGAGATACAGTGTGACTACCCCTTGCCTAAGCAGTACTGAAGAAGAGGAACCCGTGATCTGATTTGTTATATGATTGTTTCCTCTGTTCTTTTTATTGGGATAGAAAGGAATGGCAAGAGAATAACCTTCCACGTAAAGGTAGGGATAAGTGGGATATTTTTGGTAAGAAGCTGTACAGTGAAAAGTATTTGCAAAAACCACTAGGAAATAAGGAAGAACACAATGCAAGGAGGAACAGAATTTATAAACATATTTAGCTATGTTCAGCTATAGATTATGATGTCAGTTGAATTGAGGCTGCAGCTGAGTTGAGTTGTTGAGCTGAGTTGAGTTGAGCCGCAGATGAATCCTTAACTTGGCAATTACAATAGATAGCACTATTTGTAAGTTGCCACATAAGGTTCCATTGAGATTTGTATTGAAATTACGGTATATTATAAATGGTGCCATCCCTGGTGTACATTGACAGTTGCTTGTTATCTTGCCAACTTTCTTCCTTGGGTCAGGAATAGTTCTCTCATTACCATGGTGATAAATTATGGCTGTAAAATGTTGTATTCCAGTAGCATGAAGGCCAGCTTTAAAGTGATTAATTTAATTGGCTGAAAAGTCTTGTTTTACATTTTACAGTTACATGCATTGAATCTAATTGTTTTGACTCATACATAAATCGGTATTTCTCTGCCTTTCTTTCTCACACAACACATGCACTCAGACCTATTTTAAAAACAAACCTTATATAATGTTCTTCCCCCTTCCTCATGCCACAAGCATCTCATTAAGAGACCACTGTGGTAAAGTTACTAAGTTAGTTCTTAACTAATCAAGTCTAGCTGTTCATTAACCAGAAAAAAGAGACATTTTCCAAGTGGAAGTCATCTCTCTATTCCAGACTCTGCCTCATTTTCAGAGGTTAACCAGTAAAGTTCCTTCTAGTCCATGCATATCCTCAGTTATAGTTTACATCTCATTATAGATGTTTTTTCTTTATTATTATTGTTTTTGTCTATCTAACAAGTAAATAAATAAGGTCGCTGATGCCCTTCAGAAGTAAAGTCCTTCATAAGTAAACCCCACTGAGTGTGACAGTTATGTGAACGTATAATTTCAGCTCTAAAAGATCAGTCAGAAAGGAAGAAAGCCAAATACAGACATTTCTGCGTGCTATTATGTGTAGCTAACTGTGGCTGCTTTTCTAAATCTTTGTTAATATCACATGGATTTGCGAACAGCAAAAATAGCTATTGATGGACATTGTGACACAGCACAGTTTTCCAGTCTGATCCCCTCTAGTAAGTGTTGGACTGTGAGTGTTGTGATTCACATGGAATAAACGAAATGCTTTGTCCAAATTAATGTTGTCTCAAAATCCGCTTTACAATTTCTCAGTTTTCTTCTCTGATAAAAGGAACCTTTTTTTTCTATCTTTGTTCTCCAGACAATTGAGAATTTCTTCTAATTTCTCTTGGTGATATTTTCAACATTATTGTTGGAGATGGTGGACATTGTGCCATTGGAATCTTGCTATTTTGTGACTCTGAAGCTTCCTTGGCTGTCCAAACTTCCAACTCTGGGAGAAAAAAAATAAACCCAAACCAGGAGAGAATATCTTCCATTGATACTGAATTAAAATATGAGAATTTAAGAAGACAGCAGACCACTAACTATAGTCGAGGGAGAATTGGGTGCGAATAAAGAAATGTACGTGTTGGTGTTAGCATACTAACGCTATGACATATGTACTTGGGTCAGGTATCAGGATGCAAGCACAGGTAGTCCTTGACTTACAACCACAATTGAGCCCAAAATGTATGTTGTTAAGTGGGACATTTATTAAGTGAGTTTTACCTCATTTTATGACTTTTCTTGTCAGTGTTGTTAAGTGAATTACTGCAGTTGTTAAGTTACTAACCTGGTAGTTAAGTAAATTTGGCTTCCCCATTGACTTTCCTTGTCATAAAAATTGATCACGTGACTCTAGGACACTGCCACTGTCATAAATATGAATCATTTGAATTTTAATCATGTGATCATGGGGATGCTGCAAAGCACATAACTATGAAAAACAGTCATAAGTCACATTTTTCAGTGCTGTTGTAACTTGAAACGGTCAATAAACGAACTGTTTTACGTCAAGGACTACCTGTACTTAACTGCAGTATGTATGTGATATAGTACCGTATGCATTTTACCAGTTGAGAGTAACATATGTGTAAAATGTATCACAGATTGCACTGCTTCTCTAGATTTTGTGTTTCTACTCATCCAACATGCTGTCATGAAGGCTTAAGCTAGGGAAAATACAGGTAATCCTTGATTTAAGACCACAAGGGAGCCCAACATGTCTGTCGCTAAATTCTTAAGTGAATTTTGCCTCCTTTCACAACCTTTCTTGTCACGGTTGTTAAGTGAAACCCCACGGTTGTTAAGTTAGTCACAGGGCTGTTAAGTGAATCTGGCTTCCCCATTGACTCTCCTTGTCAGAAGGTTTAAAAAAGGTGATCACATGAGCCCGGGACACTGCAACCGTCATGAATATGAGTCAGTTGCCAAGCATCTGAAATTTGATTACGTGACCATAGGGGTGCTGCAATGGTATATAAGTCATTTTTTTCAGTGCTTTTGTAACTTCAAATGGCTGCTAAAGAAACCATTGTAAGTCGAGGATTATCTGTTTCTCCTCTTTGAAAATAATGCTGTATAAACTTGAGGCCAGAGATCTTTCTCACAGCAAGGTATAGTTACATAGAGATGTGTGATGAACCCTTTTCGTCTGTCCACGGTTCTTACACAACTCTGCATCCATGCGTGGGGATTCAGAGGGGACAAGGAGGGCCTGGCAGTGATATGTGCATCCAAATGGCATGACATGTTTGATGCGGCTTACATGCTTATATCTCAGAGAGAGGGGGGGGGAGTGGGGGGGGGGAAAGGTGAAGTTTTATTGTTTCTTTCTCTTTCACTGTGGGCAAGCCAGAGGGAGAGAGGCTAGTTTGGGGAGTTTTTCCCTCATTGGAGTAAGTTAGGCAGACGGACAGTTAAGGAAGAGTTTGACATACATCTTTTAATGGGAGGTAAGGGTTTTTTTCTTTATAGGATCAGCTGTGGGAGATAAAAAGGGATTACATGGAGTGAGGTCAGAGAGGGGTGAGAGAATGGACAAGGGAGACTGCCAGTGCCAGAGATTGGTTGCCATCGTTCTAGGCAAGTTGTTGTCATCAAAAACAGATTAATATCATCCTGGGCAAGTTGTTGCCACCAGAGACTGGCTGCCATTGTTTTAGGCAAGTTGCTGTCACCAGAGACTAACCGCCATCGTTCTGGTCAAGTTGTTGCCACCAGAGACTGGCTACCATTGCTTTGGACAAGTTGCTGTCACCAGAGACTGACCGCCATTGTTCTAGGCAAGTTGCCATCACCAGAGGCTGATTAACATCGTTCTGGGCAAGTTGTTGTCATTAGAGATTGACTTATCATCTTCCCTGTAAGTTCTTATTGCCTGAGATCAACCACCATCATCCTAAGTGAGTCACCACAGAGAGAGAGTGACCATCACTGCCCCATGTGCATGACTGCCAATCATGACTGAATACTACAATGTTACCTGCCCTGTTAGGCAGAAACGCCAACGTGAGAGACCTCTTTGGGCTGGTGGTCACTTGGAGGGGAGGTCGAGAGGGCCTGGACTTAAGCGGTCCCTACGGGGGTGGAGCTACAGAAGGAAGGAAGGAAGGAAGGAAGGAAGGAACTTGGGCAATTAGGAGGCAAAATGACCACGTTAACCTCTGAATTTCACTGATTTTAAGTTTTAAATTTTCCTTCCAAATCTGATCCCTCAAAAAAAGGCTCTGCTGATTCTTTGATATCATAACACCACCAGCTACATACCGTGTTTCCCTGAAAATAAGACCGTATCTTATATTACTTTTTGCTTCAAAAGACGCATTAGGTCTTATTTTCCGGTTAGGGCTTATATTTGGGGAAATACGGTACTAAATGCATCCATCTGGCTAAATGCATCCATCTTAACTGGGGCTTATTTTTGGGGTGGGGCTAATATTATAAGCATCCTGAAAAATCATGCTAGGACTTATTTTCCGGTTAGGTCTTATTTTCAGGAAACATGGTATCCTGTAACCCTGAGATTGAACTAATTAAAATGTAACCCATTGCTACAAGTTACAAGCTACTGCTCTCTGATTTACTCTGGATTTTATACGCGCATGAATTTCTACTGTAAATTATTTATGACTAAAAGTAGCTTCTTCACCAGCCTAGACGGATGAAGTGCATTTGCTGCCATATTTACCATTTGAGCATCTAAAATAAGAGTTTGGTGTAATGGCAGTCTATCATGTTCGTTCAAGAGGAAACTAAATCATATTGAGATATCCCCAAACACTGAATTGCCAACTAATAAAAATTGTCCTTTCTCTGAATGAAATTTCCCTGCATTTGCCTCAAACCTCTTAGTGATTCCAGGCATCGGGATTTATTTATTTATTTGATTTTAAGGCTGCCCATTTGCTGTCGCAGAGAAAAATAGTTGGCTGTCATCAGAATTCTGATGCCTCTGTAGTTCAGCATTCTGAATGGCAGCTAATAATTTCATGCAGATATATAATAAGATAAGGGACAAATGCCTTCCTGTTTGAATGGATTTCCCTGCCCCATCAGCTGGAATCTGTCAACTAAGCAAGAATGTCACTGTTGTAAAAATTGGTCTTATATCCCTTGTCTGGATAGACAAACCTGCAGAATCCTGTAATCGCTGATATTAGATGCCATTCAGAGTTGGACAGCCTTCTCCCCTTCTCTGCTTCTCCTTGATTTGCATTGCTTATTTACATAAGACCTGTACAATATGAATCTTATTTAAATCCAGTGTTGTTTATGAATCTTGCATGTTAACTGAGTCCAAAATGCGCTTAATCTTAAGAAATGACCCTCTCTAGTACATGATATGAACACATTTATGGTAAGGGAATATGAAATTGATTGAGACACAGATTATAAAGCTCACCACGGAGGAAATAATGTCTATACAGAATTAAAATCAATCCAGCTAGGATTATTTTTGGGAATAAGCCTCTACGATGCCAGTACAGTTTCTGAAAAAAAAATGTTAATGCTTGGGCATCCTCAGAAGCATAGATAAAGGCTACAATTGTGAAACAACTAGAATTAATTATGAGTACCGAGGTACCACTGTAAATATCAGGAATATATTTACAGTGGTACCTCAGTATTCATTGTTAATTAGTTCTGGGAGGCATGATGAGTACCAAAAATGATGAGTACCAAATAAATGTTTCCCATAAGGAATAATGTAGTAAGTCACAAAGCAGCCAACACTGACAATTTCTAGCTTGTGTGTTGAATACCAAACAAACGATGAGTACAAGGACAAAATTTTCGCATCAAAATGCGTTTAGTACCAAATTTGATGAGTTTCAAGTAGTTGAATACCAAGGTACCACTGTACCTGATGATAAAAATATTTACAGTAATTAAGGCTACCATATCTGGGCTACAAAAATTGGGAGGATCTGGGTGGCAACAAATACTTTGGTCATATGCACCCTTTTTTTTTCTTAATCCAATCTGTTTTGTCCTGCTCTCCTGCAGATATTTTGGGATTATGACTCCAAAAATTCTTTGCTAATCTGTTGACTGGGAATTCTGGGAATTTATTATTTATTTGAGCACATTTTTACCCTGGAACACTCTGAGTGGCTTGTAGACTACAAAGCTGTATAGATTAAAGTATGAAAAATTAATAACATAAACAATAACAGATAGATTCTGTTCCCAAATGCCTCTCCAGAGAACCATGTTTTTACAACATTTTGCAAATACAACATGGGATGTTCCAAATATATAAGTGTTTGCTGAAGCGGGAGGGGGGGGAGGTGATAATTGAGAACACTCAGTCACAAGTTCCCTGTATGTGACATTCATACAGATTTGGGACTCTTGTGGTGTCTAGTGGATGGGCACATTCCCTAGTGGTGTCTCTGGATGGGCATATTCAATTTGGAGAAAGGCACCTTAGAGATATATCTAAGTCCTAAGGCATGCAGGTAGTCTTCAACTAACAAAACATTTGTTTACTGACCATTTGAGATTACAACAGCATTGAAAAAAGTGGCTTACAACCAGTCCTCACACTTATGACGATCACACCATCCCTGGGATCATGTGATCAAAATTCAGTTGCACATATTTATATGGCAGTTGCAACATCCTGGGGTCATTGCCATTTGAAACCTTCCCAGCTGGCTTCTGACTAGTAAAGTCAGTGGAGGAAGCTGGAATCACTTAATGGCCACAAGATTTACTTAACAGCCGCAGGGATTTGCTTAAAAACCGTGGCAAAAAGGTCATAAACATTCATTTAACAACCGCTTTGCTTAGTAATGGAAATTCTGATCCCAATTGTAGTCATGAGTGTATATTTCCTGTATAAGGGCTTTAAGCATAACCAGCACCTTGAATTGCACTGGAAGCTGACTGACAGCCAATGCAGCATCTGCATTAATGGTGTTATATAGGCAGTTATAACTAGTACTCTGTAATAATTAAAAGTTAAGCCAGATGATGTATCGAAAAGATCTTCAAGGACTGGCCCATGTAGAGTTATAGTAGTCTATCCAAGGGTGATAAGAGCATGTGTGACTGAAAGCAAAGCTTCCTGTTCCAGAACTGGCACACACAAAATAATGATGGAAAGCCTTTTATGGTTCAACTCTTCTGGAGTGTACCAAGTTGAGGAAGGCTTGATTAAACTGTGTCACATACCTATTATCCCAGGATCCTGGGAGTCCCTTTCATGAAATTGAGTCAATTCATGGAACACAGGAACATATCTTTGCAAAAAGATAATGCTGCAGTCAAGAGAATTTAAAATCCATTCAGATTTGAGTTTGCAGATATCAGCATAAAAGGTCTGCTGTCCACACACACAGTTCAGTAATATTGCCCTTGTTATGCAAGTATAAAAACACACATTCATCTCCTTGTGATTTTGAATTAGTGGTCTTGAGGGGGCCGGTTCCCCTTCCTGAGCTCTTACAGACTTCCCATCAATCATAGTTGTCTAATTGTATTAAGGCATCTCTCACAGAAAAAGAGCAAAACCATATTTGGAATAAGATTGAAATCCAGGTCTGAATTTGATAAGATGATAGAAATCTTTTATCCAGGTAAATGTTCCTGGGATTGTTATCACAAAGGCCCTTTTGAAAAAGTGAGATTCCCACTTGAAAGTTCCATCTCATTAAACTGGTTGTGACACTTTTATTGTGCCAGCTGTTCTGTTTGCCGGATCATTTGCAACCAACTTTAAAACACTAGTTTTACTCTTTAAACTCTTATGCATCTTTGAGTTAAGTTACAGGAAAGACAAGATTCAACCAGTCTGGCCCTTAAGATCTTTCATGGATCTATTTCCTCCTTGCTTGCCTTGTAGGGCAAGCAAATTAATGAGTGGAATAAAGGGGAAATTCTCTTAAGTAGCCTGAGAACACTTTCTTCATGGAAGTTACCAAGTTTGTTTATTCGTTTATTTGTTATTAGATTTTTATCCCACTTTTATCACTTTATAAGTAACTCAAGGCAATAAACACACTTAATATTTCTTCCTTTTCCTATTTTCCCCACAACAACAATCTTATGAGGTTGGTTGGGTTGAGAGAGACTGGTCGAAAGTCATCCCAGCCCAATTCACCTCCCAGGATTGTTGGGGAAAATACGAATCTGTGGGGAAAGCTCTCAAAATCTCTCTTTTTCCCAATGACCATGGTTTGAATTGTATTTTATGAGATGGCAACTTTTTCCGACTTGAACTGAGTGAAATGTCCATTTTGCACAGTTTTGTTCTTGTTCTTGTCTTTTATTAATTTTATTGTCCCAAAGGTGGACTTCCTTGGTTTTTTTTTTTTGAAGATGTTTCTCCATGGACGAGAAGTGAAATATCTTCAAGGAAAAACAAAGAAAGTCCAGTCGCCTCCAGAAAAAGCAGCCATGATCTGGATGACTGAGAATCTCCCTAGATATTAATTTTATTATTATTTTTATGCTTTGTTTTTATTATTTTATTTGTGAATTACCTTCGTATGAGTTTGCACTTTGTAAAACAACCTAAATTATTTTAAATAAATATAAATTACAAAATACGGGTAGTCTTCAGCTTGCAACTGTTCATTTAGTGACTGTTTGAAGTTAGAGCAGCTCAGAAAAAAATGATTTATGACTGTTTTTCACACTTCAGATCTTCATATCTCTCTGTTCTTGCAAACATTCTTTCTTCTACCACATTCATAATTTGCTTTATGGTTGGTTATTTTTCTTTAGATTTGCCACTTCCCTCATTTTCAGAATTTCATTGAGCCATCTAAACACAATTTTCTTGGTTTTTCTCTTCACATTACAATGTATTACAGTTAGTACTCGACTTAACAACCATTCGTTCAGTGACTATCCCAAGTTACAATGGCACTGAAACAAAATGACAATTTTTCACACTTACGACCAGGGCAGCATCCCTATGGTCACTTTGCTTTGAACGGTCATTGAAGACCAATAGCACTTAGACCAGGGGTCTTCAAACTTGTGGACTTCAACTCCCAGAATTCCTCAGCCAGTGTGCCTGTCTGAGGAATTCTGGGAGTTGAAGTCTATAACATGGCTCATGTTTATGAGAGTTGCAGTGTCCCAGGATCATGTGATCCCCTTTTGCGACTTTCTGACAAGCCAAGGCAATGGGAAAGCCGGATTCATTTAACAACCATATTACTAACTTAACAACTGCAGCGATTAACAGCTGTGGCAAGAAAGATCGTAAAATGGGGCAAAACTCACCTAACAATTGTCTCACTTAGCAACAGAAATTTTCGGCTCAGTTGTGGTTGTAGGTCGAGGAGTACCTGTATTCTATGTTTTCAGTCTTCTTAGCCTCAAGATTATGTTTCTTCTTAAATTGTTTTTGTGAGGGCAAATAAATGAGCTACATCGCCCTCAGGTTGAAAACCGGCCCTACTGTGTCGGGGAGCCATACGGTTTACATTTGTTATAATGTGCTTTTGACATAAAGTAAAATAGCTGGAATTGTGGAGGGAAGTGTTCACATTTTGGATCTCAGCCAGACAAACCTCAATTTATTTATGTGTAGTAACTGAGTAACTTCTTTTTACAGTTAAAAAAAGGTGCTTGAAAAAGCTCAAAAGGATTGACAGTCATTCACACTAAGATTTGCGCAAATGAGGCAATCCAGGCTTTCCCTTCCTACCACAGGTTTATTTTTAATAAACACACACACACACACACACACACACCACATTTATTGCACCCTCCTCCCCACCCACTTTCCAGCATCTTCTCCTAACCCTGGAATTCCTTGGGCTATTTTTGGAAATCTTGATAGAATTTACCTGCTAATGGTGTATAAGAACTTCTTTACCTAAGAGTTGTTGAAAGTCTGGCTGATTCCTGAAATGTCAAATACAACACAAGAACTACCCCTTGTGATCTTCTGAAAAGCCCTTAAATTGGGTTTTTCCCCCCAGTAAGCCTAGGGATCCCCTGTTAATGGGAAGCCTGGTGGCTGGCTGTATTATATAGGTAAGCCTTGGCTTACAACAGTTCAAAGTTACAATGACACTGAAAAAAGTGATTTATGACCATTTTTCACACTTATGACCATTGCAGTATCCCCCCATGGTCACGATCAAAATTCAGGAGCTTGGCAGCTGATTCATACTTACGACGGTTGCAGTGACCGGTGGTCATGTGATCCCCTTTTGCAACCCTCTGACAAGCAAAGTCAGTGGGGAAGCCAGATTTACTTAACAACCATGTCACTAATTTAACAGCTGCAGTGATTTGCTTAACAACTCTGGCAAGAAAGGTCGTAAAATGGGGCAAAATTCACTTAACAAATGTCTCACTTAGCAACAGAAGTTTTGGCCTCAATCGAGGTTGTAAATCAAGGACTGCCTGCATGAGATTCATTTATTTTGTGGCATTTTTCAAACTTGGGAATCATGAAATTGGCTATCATATAACGGGTACAGCCCTCTCTAAGCAGTTTACAGAGTCAGCATATTGCCCCCCCCCCAGCAATCTGGGTCCTCATTTTACCGACCTCGGAAGGATGGAAGGCTGAGTCAACCTTGAGCCGGTAAGACTCGAACTGCCAAACTGTGGGCAGCCGGGAGTCAGCAGGCATAGCCTGCAGTGCTGCACTCTAACCTCTGCACCACCATATAAATTTGACGACTAAATAAATAACACAGTTGGATGCAGTGGACCTGCTAAAAATGCCAGGTGCTGAAACTAATCGTGTATGAACCCACGAAGAAGTATTGACGGGAGACCACTGGGAGATCTCGATGAGTTCAAAATTAACATATCACGCATAAAACATATCCAGCCAATCTCTGACTGAGAACATGGATCGGCAATATTTTTTGAGGGGGCAAACTCTATTTTGCACTCACTCGTAGCCATTCCCTCATAAATAAATAAAAAAGTGCTAAAACTGAATCTGTAAGAAAGGATAAATCTTTCATCATGTTTATACATTTGGTGCAATCTCAAAAAAATACTCACACATCTTGCAAAATTTGTAATTTGGGGGCATTCTTAAAGTTTTTTTTTCTTTCTGTTTAAAAACATTGAAAGCCGGTGGGCAGAGATCATCGTCATATGCAGAGGCATCTTATTTTCAATGGATGAGACAGAAGTGTAGTTTCACACTTGCAAAGAGCACTTTTCCCTAGCCTGCCCCCCCAAAAAAGGGGAGGTCTAGATTTTTTTCTTGATGCAAAGCTAGGTTGTTGGCTCATCTGTGACAAATATAAAGTATGCAATGACTTGGGAAGGAAATTTCATGAAGATCTTCATCTCTATTTTCTCCCAATATTTTTTACCATAAATATTAATTGACCTCCATTTGCAGTCTCCATTTTCAGACTGACTCCTACATGCAATCTCTGGCTCCTTAGCTTAATGAAGTGTTTCAGGGAAATTGAAAGCTGGCACTCCTTTGGGTGTGTGTGTATATTTTGGCAAGTATGCTCAGTGATGGATTTGGGTTCCATTGTCCAACTTTGCCAAGACAGAGAGTGCTTCTTTTCAATATTGTGCTTTTATGACCAAGTTTGCAAAGAGCGTTTGCAAAACAGGACAGAACTTCTGGGATTTTGATAGCTGTGTGAAAGAGGTTACAGCTGATGTTGCTTCCATGACAGGGAATACCTGTTACATTTCTTGCTGAGGCACAAATGTTAATGCTGCAGGAATTCCATTCTCTTTTGCATCTGGCTACCTGAAATTGGGACATTATTGTGGTCCAACGTGTGCTATATGTCACTACATGAATGTGTGAATCCTGCCCTTCCACCAGATTTTGTAATTTGCAAGAATTTTGAATGTGTTTTAGTACAGGGGTCCCCAACTCCTGGTCTGTGGACCAGCACCGGTCTGTGGCGTGACAGAAACCGGCCCACGCAAACAAGCAAAGCACCATCCGCGGGATGCAGGCAGCCTGCGAAACCACATCCCCTCCTGTCCACGGAAAAACCTCTCTCCACGGAACCGGTCCCTGGTGCCCAAAACAGCGGTCCCTAGGGGCCACTGTTTTAGTACATACAAAGCCTTTATATTATAAAAGTCAGGGCTTGCAAAAAAAAATAATAATGTGTTTTCATACTCTCATATTTCAAAGCAATGCAGATTGACATTGTATATACACAGAAGTCCACCTTTTCCCCATGACTGACCTTGCTGAGTTGGGGTGAAAATGCCACACAATGCTCAAGGTTACAGTTCAGAGCAGAAACATTGCAACAATAGTTATAAAATAATATAGAACTTCTGTGACATTGGACTGAATTATTTATGAAGCTAATGGAACGTGCTATTTGGAGATATAAATGAAGCCCATATATTGAAAACAAAAATCTATTTCCTGGAATAGGAAAAGATTGCATTGTAAGAATTGTATGGCTTAGGAAAGTATTTTAGTTCACAAAAGACCAGAGCTTTAGCTTCAATTAGATTAAAAAGTAATATGAGAGCTCCTTTTTCTTCACTGCTTTTCCTGTAGCAGGAAAAGATTATATTACATTAGGATGATGTCTCGGGAAAGTGTTTTGGGTTTCTTTAGAAAATTTCAGAGCCTTAGGTGCATTGAAAGTCTAAAAGTAATAGGGCAACCTCTCCTTTTTGATATTAATTTTCTAGAGAAGTAGTACTCTTCCTTATACTGTCAGCATCTTTCTTTGATCGATTTTACTGATCAAATCACTTGAAACTACTTCATCGTGGAGTCTAAACTAAGAGTAGATTCACGGAAAAAAGTTTGCTTAGTTTTGATAGCTTAATTTCAACCCGATTAGCATGAATCTGTGGTCAAATGGATTGAAGAATTTGGTCACAGTGATGTAAAAAAGATGTTGAGACTCTAGAAAGAGTATTAGAGGTCTGGAGGCTAAAGCATATAAGGAATGGCTGCTGGAACTGGGTATGTCTAGTTTAATGAAGAGAAGGACGAGGGGGGACATGATAGCAGTGTTCCAATATCTCAGGGGCTGCCACAAAGAAGAGGGAGTCAAGCTATTTTCCAAAGCCCCTAAAGGCAGACAAGAAGCAACGGATGGAAACTGATCAAGGAGAGAAGCAACCTAGAACTAAGGAGAAACTTCCTGACAGTTAGAACAATTAACCAGTGGAACAACCTGCCTCCAGAAGCGGTGAATGCGCCAACACTGGAAGTTTTTAAGAAGAGACTGGACAGCCATTTGTCCGAAATGGTATAGGGTTTCCTGCCTGAGCAGGGGGTTGGACTAAATGACCTCCAAGGTCCCTTCCAACTTTACTACTATTATTATTATTAAGAAGAAAAACGAATTTGTTATTTTTTCTGATTTGTAAAAAAAAACGTTACAGATTTGTGTGCATGATTTTGTCTCAATCTTGATCCATGGTGTTGCTTGGACTAGTCCCTGTAGTTTCCTTGGCATAGTTTTTAGAAGTGGTTTGCCACTGCCTCCTTCCTAAGCTTGAGAAAGAATAACTGGGCGATGATCATCCAGCTGTGTTTTATGCTTAAGGTAGGACTAGAACGCAGTCTCTTGATTTCAAGCTTGGTGCCTAAGAGGTACACCACTGGATCTAAGAAATAGATTAGTCAGCTGGGTAGTAGAAATTATAAATGCTTCTTGGAGAATGAAACCTTCACCTAGAGCACAATATGAAAAGTAATTTTGATGCATTGTTCTCTCTCATTTTTTAAAAAATAGAATTGATTTCATTCTGGTTATGAAACTGTTTCTCCATTGACAATAAAGATCTAATAAGCATCTGAAACCTAAGTTTAAAAGTCCTCTAGCATTCCTGATTGATGGAAAAACACACTGCAAAGCTAAAGGACTTAATTTCCTGAAGCTGTTTTAACTAGCTTCGTGCTTCTGGCTATGGTTGTTAAAATATATAGCTTCATACTATAAAGGCTGTTAGCATGTTTTACGATCCTTTTAGTTCCTCCCTCTTCACTATTACATTTCTCCCATCATACCTGTGCAACTGTCATGCCTGAATTACATAAATACGATTTATCATCTTACACCCCCAATGTTGTTTTGCCACCCCCACCCCCCACCCTGCATCAGGCAGAAGAGTCGAGCAGCTTTTGCAACTGGCAGTTCATATTTTTCATTATAGGCTAAATGCTGCTTATGTTTCTATGTAGATTTCTATAAGAGGCATAGCTGGGCAGTGGTATAAACAGACAAACTTTAAATGGAGATTTTTAAAAAGTAGGGGGCACTGTTTCAAAATTTATGCATGTTACTTAGACTGCTTTTTAATTTCTTAAAGAAAGGAAGGAACACCCATTTGTAAGAGAAGTTTGGAAATATTGTAACCCTAACTGATTCATTTATTTTTGATATAACAATTGCGCTGAATCTTCTCTTTGCAGTCTAATGAGAATGCCAAACTGTGGTGCAGTAGAAAATCTAACAAGATGATTTAGTCATTCTCATATAAGATCTCGAAAGATCCAGAGATTAAATCGACAAAAATTTACAGGATTAAAGAAGTTCTGAGATTTTTGGATGAGGAGGAGGATATTAATGATTTATGCAGCCCTATCTTGAAAACGTTGCCAAATCAACAACATTATTCTTATTTCACAAATAAGCATAAAAGAGCTGGATTTGATGGTAAACAAAAAAAAAAAAGTTGTTTATCCATACCTCTATTAGAGTAACTTTGTATGAAACATTGAGCATGTGAAAATTGTATTAAGAACTGAGGCAACTGTGACGCATTTGGTCGTTCTTTTAGAGATACTTGCTTACCTAAATGGAGAAGCAGAATGACCCCGGGCAGACGAAAGAATCAAGGAGAGCAGGAACGAGTTCCAACTTCTTGCAAGCTTCCCCTTTGACAAGGCTTGTGGGAAGGGGGCAGAGACTTTGGAAATCACTCCTCTTCCCTCAGCTGGACTGCAAAACTGTCTGCCATTTTTTTCTGAGGCGAGGGGGGACAAAAGGAGCTGTGGACCAAGAGGAAAACTGCACCTCACCCCTCACCCCTCCCTCCTGACATGTCTCCATTTCACTTGATTCACTTGTTTCAGTCTGACGTAAGAATACAGCAACTACGTCACCACTGTTTTAATCCACTAACCTAACTCGCTAATTGACGGACACTATCAGTAATGGTAGGTGGGAAAGATCTTGGAGAATGGACCAAGAAACTCTTAAGGGACGATCAGATAACACAGAGCATGTCCCCCAGCTGGACTGCAGGCAGAGCAAGAGGCTCAGAAGGGACCCTCCCTTGTTTCTTCAGCTGTAAAAGGGGACGGTGGCAGATTTGTACTTTCAGGCTTGCCGGATTCTGCTTACGTAGTTTTACAATCAGGTAGAAATAAGATCATCTGGTTATGTTTCCTGTCTGGTCTACCTAGGAAGGCTGACATATTTTGACTCATTAAAAATGAACACGGCATGCTGAATTAAGCTTGTATGCTGCTTTTAGGAGGCACAGTAAGATAGCTGCAGCTCTGGACAAGTGATTAAAGAAGGTAGCCAAGCAAAGAGCTTCTCTGTCTGGCATTTTCCCTGAAACATTTAGACGTGCTTCCAGAGGCTTCTGGAGCAAGCCAGAGATTCTGGGTTGTGCTGTTACGACACAAGTTCCACCTCTTAGGTACTTAACATGCATCTTTGCGCCACAAGTACAAAAGGGGCAGGGTTTTGTGTTGCAGTATCACTGCCCTCTTCTGTTGCACCCTCTTCCCACCCCATCCATTTTAGCCTAGTGCCTTGGTGGCGAACCTATGGTAAGCGTGCCACAGGTGGCACACAGAGCCTTCTCTGTGGGCACGCACGCCGTCGCCCCAGTCCTAGGCCTTCAGCTGGGTTTTATAAAACCTTTTCACTTTAGACCTCCACCGCCGTGTGCAAAAAAAAAAAGGTTCGATCAATCAATCAATCAATTTCAACTTCTCGTGGGAAAAAAAAAGATCTCGCGAAGTTGGAATTGATTGATTGAACTTTTTAGTCCCACCCAGTCTGCCGTTACCACTGCAGCCACGCCCACCCAATGGGCCACGCCCACCCGGCACCTGACGATACATAAGTGGGTTTCGGGTTGCAGTCTGGGCACTCGGTCTCTAAAAGGTTCGCCATCACTGGCCTAGTGGATTGCAGCCTTAAGGGTTTTTGCGACATGGATAAGCCTGGCTTGATTCAAACTTGTCATTTGTTTCCGTTCCAGCATCCTCAATTCTGAAGAGTGAGAAAAGGAAGAGGACAAAAAATGTTCATTTTAATTGTGTTACGGTATACTACTTTACCAGGAGGCAAGGTTTCACAAGTGTCCCCAGCCAAGGAGGCAGCACTTTGGGCATGTCCACTCGTCACAACAGTGTACGCCAATACACTCTTGGGGAGTTTGCAATGGAGCAAGAACGGCTTCATCGAGAGATGTTGAGAGAGCATCTCAGGGAAGAAAAGCTGAACTCCTTAAAACTCAAGGTAAAAAGAAAAAAGAAAAGGGATCCTTTCCCCCCTACACACACACACACACACACACACACACACACACACACACACACACATACAGAGCCAAAACATTAACGGTGGGATTGGCAGTTAATATTCTTGGCAAGGTTGCATCTTCACTTCTAAGATGGCTGCAGTTCAGTTGCTTCCAACAAGCTGGCATTGACCCTGTCTCTCATATTAACTCATCAGGTTTTAATAGGCTCCACCTGGGCTCTTTAAGATGATCGTTTCCTTCCTGCTATGCAGATACGGTGACAATTTGTTCCACCCCATCAAAGTTCCAGCTTTGATCAGGATGCAAATATAGTTAAGCCAGCTGCTAGGTGTGGATTGTTCTGCACAAAAGAGATTTTGAACTGATATTCGGGAAGATTTTTTTTTTTTTTACCCCCTTTCTCTTTGAATCGTGTCATGGGCTGCTGGGAAGATTGCGACAGCCAACTGTGCTTACTCTGTGTGATATCCAGTTTCACAAAACGCTGAAACCCACATCTTTATACAGGAGCTTATTCTGCTTCTCTAGAAAGTAATTCTCTCTACTGAACACATCTGCCAGTGATAGGTCTGATATTGTTTACCTGGATATGTATCGTTGATTGCTGCATACAAGCTTCTTGATACATTCCCCCCCCCCTTTTTTTAAAGGATGTCCTATGCAAATAGCAACCGGGGCTGTGTAAAATATTTGAAACAGATGCTTTGTAAATATATAACGAAACGTATAAGAAAACGTTTCTCTTTAAAGTATTAGAGCAGTGTTTCCTTGACAACGCTGACATAGCTGCTTCCAAACTGTCCTTAGTAAGGGATGCACAAAGCTAGTTTCTCCTCGACTACCAGCAAAGAGAAATGACTGGGCATCCACTCCCGGGCAGAGGGACATATTTCAAAGCAGCTACGCAAGCTTTGCAAAAAGGACAACTGCAAAAAGGCGTGCTTTGCCCATGCTAAGGGATTTTGCAGAGCCTCTTTCTGAACCGTTTCCCAGTCCTGGAGGGTATTCTAGTGGCGCCTGCAAGGGATGGTCAAAATCAGCAAGATGGCAGTGGAGCTTCACAGTGTAAGCCAGGGGTAGTCAACCTTGGCTCTTTTATGACTCGTGGACTTCAACTCCCAGAATTCCTGAGCCAGCTGTGCTGGCTCAGGAATTCTGGGAGTTGAAGTCCATGAGTCATAAAAGAGACAAGGTTGACTACCCCTGGTGTAAGCCCTGAACCATTTGTACATGCACATTCAAAACATAGTGACATTCCCCAGAATAAGGTTGATGGGACACAGTAGTAGAAAGAGCAACCATAAAAATAAAAGGTGATTATGTGTTATCCTAAACCAATGTTTCTCAAACTTGGCAACTTTCAGATATGTAGATTTCAATCCGCAGAATTCGCCAGCCAGCATATTGGACTGGGGAATTCTAGGAGTTGAAGACCACATACCTTAGAAATTGCCAAGTTTGAGAAACATTGTCTATCTAAACCCTTGATTCAAAAGACTACTGGGAGGAAAATGCATACTTTAAAACAGTATTTTATACACTCTCCGCATATGTAACATAGGAATAGGATGTTACCCATATGTATTTTATGTATGTGCAATATGGCAAATAGGACTTTGCACAAACACCGGAGCATACAGTTCACAGAAAGATGTTATTCAATGCATCTGGGATCTGCTAAACCAGTGGTTCTCAACCTTTTTAATGCCGCGACCCCAACCGGTCGTAAGTCGAGGACTAAACCGGTCGTAAGTCGAGGACTAAACCGGTCATAAGTCGAGGACTAAACCGGCGTAAGTCGAGGACTACCCAACCGGTCGTAAGTCGAGGACTTTCCCTGCCCGGGAGCGCCCCCTGCGCCGGCCGAGGCGTAGCTGGCAAGCGGCAGAGACGGAGCAGGCCGACCACCAGCTGGCCCAGCCCAAGGGAGGTAAGGCACCCGCCGGAAAAGGGGAAAAAAATGACAGACAAAAAAAATGGCGGACAGCCTTGCTTGGCGACCCCCATGAAATGGTCGATTGACCCCAAATGGGGTCCCGACCCACAGGTTGAGAACCACTGTGCTAAACAGAACTGTTACAATGAGGATTTCTTTTGGTTACCAAAGCTTGTTCTATGGCAAGGGTAGGCAACCTTGGCTCTTTTATGACTCGTGGACTTGAACTCCCAGAATTCCTGAGCCAGCATGGCTGGCTCAGGAATTCTGGGAGTTGAAGTCCACGAATCATAAAAGAGCCAAGGTTGCCTACCTCTGGTCTATGGTATAAGCTTATAAATGCTTCAAAGCAACTTCAGTTGTTCACTTAATAATAAGAGCCATGAAAACAAGCAGAGATATTTAAAGACGGTGTGGTCCTCATAAATCAATTTCACACTCATGCACAGGAAAGCTTATACTACTTAAATTGTTTCCTTTGAACATTCTGCTCAGTGGAGCTGTGACGCATCTTTTAATGTTACTATAGATGACTAATAATGGCACTGTGGAATCCGAGGAAGCGAACACTTTAACGCTGGATGACATTTCTGATGATGATATAGATCTGGACAACACTGAAGTAGACGAGTACTTCTTTCTGCAACCTCTGCCGACAAAGAAACGAAGGGCACTCCTACGAGCCTCCGGAGTCAAGAAGATTGATGTGGAAGAAAAACATGAGCTGCGAGCCATCCGTCTTTCCAGAGAGGACTGTGGTTGCGATTGTCGGATCTTCTGTGACCCGGAAACTTGCACTTGCTGCCTTGCAGGCATAAAATGCCAGGTGAGAGGTATTCTACACCAAAGGGAGGTTCCAAGTGTTTTATTTTCAAAAAAAGGAAAGATATCTTGCCCATTCACACTCATTTAAGTGCTCTAAAGAGAGGCACTGCCCTTCTTTCCCGGCTACAGGAAGTTTCATCTGTCGTTGAAGTATAAGGAGACAGGTGAGACAATTGCCCCTCCACATGTTGCTATAACACAGATCCCAACAGTTGCAAGCAAGCATGTCCACCATTGAGGGATCCAAAGAGTAATTCGGCATAATCTGGAGAAATATGGATTCTGTGGGCAGCTATAAAATGCATTTCTTTAGGAGTACTTGGCAAAGTACAATAACGAAGAAATAGCATAGCCATAAAAAAACAGGTAGCCCAGGCTTTGGTTTTGGATCAGCCTTCAGGGGTAGGCAACCTTGGCTCTTTTATGACTCGTGGACTTCAACTCCCAGAATTCCTGAGCCAGCCGTGCTGAGGGGAAAGGGAGAGATTTCCAAACTGAGCCATGCTGGCTCAGGAATTCTGGGAGTCGAAGTCCACGAGTCATAAAAGAGCCAAGGTTGCCTACCCCTGCACAGCTGTTTTCTTCAACTGGGTGATCTTCTGGTATATTATGTCTAAAAGTCTCAGAATTCCCATAAGCACAGTAATGTGCCATCCCAACTTAAGGGCAGCACGTTGGAGAAGGTTAACTTAAAGGTTTAGAGCCCCTTTTCTATTAGCATTAGGGCTAGGGTTCTCCTGTCATACTTTTCAGCTGTGCTGCGTCCTGGATTATCAACGTGACTGGAAAGTGCTGTGATCACATGGGCAATCCAGGAAGTGCTGATGGAATAGAAGCTTTCTGGAGAAGAGTTCCATTCTGTTTCCAGGTTTAAAAAAAGATTAAAGGTTCCTCCCTGCCTTTATACTAATGCTAAAAAAAAAAAAGACAACCACTCGTAACGAGATTTCCTATGAGGCTGTTTATACCGCTTCAAGATCTGTTTGGAGTGAAATATTCAAATTCATCCCTGCTAATCAAATGTAAGAAAAGTGGAGAGCAGCAAGTGAGATTCCCACTTCCCTAACTTCTGGAGCGTAACCTCATCCCATCCACGAATGTATATATATTTTATACAGTTAACTGAAATGGCCCCATCAGCCTGAATATCTGAAAAAAAAACCTTCTTCTGCAATTTAGCAGTCACCTGGATTAATCCTAAATGTTGGCATAACCGTTAGAAGCCATTAAACCAGCAGAGTGAGGAGGGTGGGTGGGTAGTGATGCTAGAGCAAAACAAAGGGACAGGAGGTCCCACGGCACATTTGTCATTCCTTAAGCAGAGCAAGCTGTCATTTGTTTCACAGCCACCTTGTCTTCGGTAACTGGATTCACCGTCTGCAGGGAGCCATAATGTGGTTTGGGTGTTTTTGGCTTAGTGTGAGGCGTGCAAGCCATTCTCATTTATAAATCATAATTTCTAATGGAAGTGTGAAATGTAGCGCCATTTAAACCAAAAAACCAAAAACCAGAGCTTAGTGCAGTTTGCAAAGCCAGACAGGTCTCCCTTTCCAACATCTCTTATCTGGATTTCTTTCTGCCCGAAAGAAATGTTGTAAAAGCAGTTTTTATTTCAGGTAATTAATTTATTTCCTATATCAATCCTCAATGAGACTTCCGGGGCTATTTTCTTTTGATGGAGTTTTTTGTTTGGTTAGAACAGTTTCTAGCACGTTAGCGTTGATAGCGCCCAATCAAACAGCTAATCCATCATTCTTTCTCTCCCCCCCCCTCCCCGTCAGGTGGATCGTATGTCTTTTCCGTGTGGTTGCACTAAAGAAGGATGCAGCAATACAGCTGGCAGAATTGAATTTAATCCCATCAGGGTTCGGACTCACTTTTTGCACACTATAATGAAACTTGAATTGGAGAAAAACAGAGAGCAGCAAGTCCCCGCGCTGAACGGCTGCCACGCTGAGCTAAACGCTCACAGCAGTGCGATGGGTCCCACCTCCCACCCCCTGGAATTTTCAGTCCCAGAGAACTTTGAATTAGAGGCTGAACCCAGGGCTGCAGTGATGCATTTGCAGTCGGCAGGTGACTTGGATTGCCCTGGAGAGGAAGAAGAAGAGGAAGAGGACGAGGAGGAAGAGGAGGAGGAGGAAGACGCAAGTAGCTTTTGTAGTGGAGTTACAGATTCCAGCACACAGAGTTTAGCGCCCAGTGAAACAGATGAAGATGAGGAGGAGGACGACGACGATGAGGAGGAGGAGGAGGAGGAAGAAGAGGAGGAGGAAGAAGAAGAAGAAAAACTAGATGAATGTCTGGAAGGCTTGGGTGCTCATGCTGATGCAGGTCAGGCCCTTCCTTCTGTCCTTTGCTATTCAGACAGCACTGCCATGCATGAAAATCAGCCAAAGGCACTTTCCTACTACCCAAGCTCCACATCCTTGTATTACCAAATAGAGAATCATGGCCCTGGCACTCCTAACCAGATTCGGGACACTTACTCGGAAAGAGAGACTGTTAAGAACGGGAATCTTTCTCTGGTGCCTTATAACCCAACTTCAGAACAGTTTGTGGACTACACGCGGCCCTCAGAGGAAAATTATGGCAGCTCCCTGTATCCTTCTTCAAACCCGTCGGTCATCGTTTGCTGCTCTTCGTCAGAAAGCGATAACGTCGTTCCATGTAGCAGTTTATATGCGGAACATCGGCCAAGGCATTCCCAAGTGGATTTTCCTTCATACTTGAAAAGTCCTTCGCAAGATGGATTTGTATCTACTTTGAATGGTGGCACGCACCTCCCGGAGCATCCCACCGAGAATTCACTCGTCCTTTCAGAAAAGAGCAGACTACACGAAGAGTGTATCAAATCTCCCGTCATGGAAACAGTACCTGTTTAAATTTATTTTAGGACTGAATCGCTCTTGATTTCAAATGCATTCTATTTTAATTGGATTCCCTGCAAGCGTTCTTTTTTTTCTCTCTCTCTCAGCAGTGGAGGTAAGGGGGAAGACTGTGGTTAATATTTTGATTTTTTTTCCCCCATTGGTGTTTTTCTGTAAATCTCCCTTGGCTGTGGCCATTGCACAAAAACAGTTTGTGTAAAAAAAGTAAACTTTTATAAAAAAGAAAAAATAGAATGGTCCTTTGATAGAAAATACCCAGATTTTAAAATAATCCACACAGATATATATATATATATCCACGTCCACATGAATAAAGTACAAAGTACAAGCCCATGTCTTGATTTATGCTGGGCTCTCTAACTTACAACTTCTTATTTTATTGTCGGGCTTGTGCAAGATAATAAAAATGTTACTTTGGGTTCTTTATATTTAGGGTATTAAAATATCGCTCCTATTTGAGGGTGATGACTTTTTAAATATAAATGTGACTGCAAACAAAAAACAAACAAACCTGAATTATTCGGTAATGTATTTGTTTATTTATTGTAGCTTAGTACTCATAACTTGATAAAAATGAACCGCTTGCTCTTCGGAGCAGAACAGCACAATGAGATTTCATTAGGCAAATTGCTTTTGTGTGGGCAGTACATCTGACCACGAATCCTGTTCTCTGATCTGCACTAGGGACTATTCGTATTTGCAATTTAGGAATGTAGAGAGGACATACCACTGAGTCATTTTGGTGACACTGGTGTGGAGTTTTTCTTGCGATTGCTGCCCTGTCCCCATCTCAAGGAGAGGACAACATATAAGACTTTTCTAAATTGCAGCTAGTGGTAGCTACATTTCTAAAAATGTGTAACATTGGACAATCCTTAGATTTTCAGGGGTCGAGAGAAGCAGCGTTGGCATTATAAGGACGTTGGGTTGTGTTTGTTACTCAGTTGTCTCTCTCCATTCTTTTCAATCCACAAACTATTCTGGATGAATGCATAATAGGGACAATATCCAGCCAGACTTCTTCAGATCTTGCCGTTATTTTTCCCGCGTTCACTGGCCATTTTTCCTTCTACCAATATACTTTTCCTTAATGGCAACCCTCACATTTGTGAAGAACTTTGCTTGTCAGAAAGTAGAAAATGGTGGCTCTACAGGATGACTTGGGGTCTCTATTAAATAAGAGCATTGCTGCAGTCTTTCCATGGTTATTTCTTCATGTAAAGTCGGAATGCTATATTTTTATTTATTAAAGTTATTGTGCCGATGTATAAAGTGCTCAGAGTGATCTTCACAATAGCTTAAGAAATAATCCAGAGTGAATGTCTGAACCAAGGTTATCTCTAGAGCTCTGTGACCAATATGGGATTCGATATGGTTTCTCCTTGTGGTGTCTTCTCATCTCCTTCAAGCTCTAGAACTCACGGGCATTCTGTCTCTCCGCTAGCCCTGGAACCACTTCCTTTCCCCCTGTATAGAATAATAGTGTGTGAAGTGTCACAAGGGAACATTAAGCACAGTGCTAATGGAAACAATCCAGAGATATCAAAAGGAATTCCTTCAGTGGAATGTGACATTCCACTGCTTTTGGTAGGACTTCCTTGCATTTAACTTTTAACGGGCCATGTGCTTTGTGCTCACAGCCCTGGCAGCTTTTGTGTAAGTATCTTTTTGTTGTTCTAAAACTACCACACTTTCATGTAGCAGCTATGAGAAATCTTAAAAGACACTACAGACTGTTGGTTCTTAAATGTTGCATCTTTTTTTAAAAAAATAATAATCCATGAATGAACCAGGCAAGAATTTTCAGCAACTCTCAAAAAGAACTTTACTCTGAATTTCTTTAGCCAAATAAAGTAATTAGGAAAAGAATGGCATTATGCTCTTTGTGGAGAAATTCCCTGAGCTCGGAAAAAAAAAGAAAAAAAAACATACAGAACCCAGAATCTGTAGGGATGGAGTTTCTCATTTGAGTGTGATTTGACTCACAATAATCTCCAAATAGGAAAGGATTTAGGGTTGACTGGAATCAGTAGGCATATTTCAGCCATTGTTCTCTCTTGTTTTAGCAAATGTCTTGAGATTTGAGAGTGTGTATTCCTCCAGAGATTTTCTATCTCTAGTGTATGCAATTCACAAGTGTTTCTTCATTGTGGTGAATTAGGGAACATTGTAGGCATGGGGACTCTGTGGAGCTGTCAGAGTTCGGTGTTCCTGCCACCTCACCTCCTTAGACATCTCTGAACTGGTTGTCCTAAATAAATCCAAATGGGAAATATCCACTTGTGGCTCTTTTGTAGATTTCAAGAACAATATTTATGAATGTAACCTGGATCACAAAAGCTTACCTTCAACTTATTCAAAAGTGAACGAACTAGTAGTTATTCTTGTACCTGCCCATTCTTTAAAGTGGCAAAGTATGAGGTTTTAAATTTAGGTTTGTCCTCTGAAAATGGTGGCTTCAAGTACAGCATTCCATTTCTTCTTTGGATAATTTTGTTTAAAATAAATAAATAACTGCGGAGGAAGTGCCTTTGCATGCTTAGCTCAAGAAGATGCCAACCATATCAAAATACATTTTTTAATCTCACTGCGGTCTTCGGTCAGACTTTACCATTGATCTCAGCAGATGTATTCTCAGCTTTATTTCTAGAAGTTTCCCATTTCTAGGAATGTTCCTAGAAAGCGCCAGCTGATTCTTTATTTTCCTTGTAGCAAATGTGCTACATCCAAGCTACTTTGATGGAGGGGAGGGGAATAATCCTTGGTGGTTCTTTACTCTTCTATTTCCTTACTACAAAAACTAGGCTGTATTCCATATTCCTGGCATGGGCTTACCGCAGGTGGTCTTTGGGCTTGAATGTTGATTCCTACCTATTCCTATTTTACTTTCTTGATCATATCTTTTCTCATTATTTTTAAACATACCAGCCTGGTCAGCACTGGCTGCATTGCAACAGACAGATGACACTTGGATGTCCAAAAGGACTAGTTTTGCCGACTTCTTATCCATAAATCCTTTCCTATTTGAATCTTACTTTTGTATTCTTCCTCTTTGGCCATATAGACTGTATAGAACAAGGGAAGTGAAACAAACTACCAGTTTGGCACATTGTGCTTTAATTTTTGCAGTGGCTCTCTAAGTTGCCTGGATACTGAAAATAATTCTGAAGAATTTGCATAAGATAGTTGATGCTTGTCAAGAAGGTAGTTGGAACACATCGCTGGTGCTGGCAATACGCCTTTTTTGTACTCAGCTAATTCCACATCATTGTAAATTACTTCATGGAATAAGGCTTACAAGTCAGAAGGATGACAACTGAAAGCCCTGTCCTAACTAGTTAAATCTCACCTAGATATCATGATGGCACCCAAACCAGATGATTATGATTCAAAAATAAAGCGTACTAGAATGTACTAGTTTTCCAATTAATTCTCCCAATTCAGGCCTTCCACACCAAAAGCTGGAAATGTTCCAGCAAAAAGCATGCCTTCGTCACCCACTTAATGCTGCAAGACTGTTTGGGACCCCTACAAGACCATGCTCCAGTCCTTCTCCCACCCCACCAGCGATCCAGCCTCAGGTGTTTTTTCTTTTCATCAGATAGTTCTCCAGGATAAGATCCCTACAAAATTGTGCCAGAATCCTACCAGATACACTTCCACATTGTCTGGGCAAGGCCAGTCAGAGTGGCCCCAGGTTTTAGCAGTGACCCACCTCTTCACGCTTAAGTCTGCAAAATGTGTAACCCCTTGATTTGCTTATGGCCACTCAGTAGATCATAATCCACAGTCTGAGAAGCCTCACTGTATACTATCTTGTCATGTTTATTCAACAGGATCAGAGTCAAAGTTGAGTCAGTTCTCACGCCCTATATCATCTGCCAATTGTTTATATTTGTTTAAATGAGAAAATGCATAGATTTTTAAGTCACTGGGATATAAGAGAGTGAGTTGGATAAATGATTAGTTTGGGGTAAACTTTGCTTACCTCCCAAGCATAAGATCTATAAAACATCAGAGGTGGGTTGCAGTAGTTATAAATACTATTGGTGGCTTTGTTTTTAGTAACTAGGCATAGAATACAATGACTTTACTACCATAATAAATGATCAATATTTTCTGAACTCTGATCCAGTAGGACCCAGGACCCTTCCACATCAGGCCCATTTACAAATGGGTGAAGTGTAAGTGTGAAAACTGGGGATGGATTTGATTTTCCTCACAGTCATCCATCTGCCAGCAGGCCTCAAAATGAAAAGGAACCGTATGCAAATTGTTCTTTGTGGCTGAAACTGACTCAGTTCATCTGGAATCACACAAGCAAACTCTGCCTGTTTGGGAAGTCCCACTATTTCTATTATGGGGATAAACCCATTTTGGGTGTATTTCATCACTGTGACTTTATCCACTGTTAATTTCCAAAGGAAACATTAGCTGCTTAATGTGATGTAAAGAAACTACAACCTTATTTGTAATCCGAACAGTTGTAAGGCAAAGTCTGATGGTACACAAACTTTGCTAGTGGTTTCTCGCATGATTACTGCCAACACCCATATTTCATGAAGCTAAACAATATAGCTTCACAGAGTTACATTGGTACATGTCCATTACCTATATAAAGAATTAGACCAGAGTCAGGCAACATGATATACACAGGATCCACTGTACCCCCAAATACTTTCCTTGGTAACTTTTTTTATTTTCCCTGCAATGAAATAATTGTTAAATGCACAGATAGCAAGATTGTATAGCACCTGTGCCTGACTTCATATTTTTTACAAAAATGTCTTTGTGTTTCATGGATGATGTAAGAGTTCTCTGGAAAACTTTGCTTTTTGATAAACAGGTTTGATGTGTCTAATCAAACCCACCCATGGCAGTTACTTTTGTGAGTTGCTTGCCGTATGCTCTTAAACTTCCAGCCTAAAAAAGTTCCTGTTTTTCAGATTGGACCACACTGTGTGGGGAAAAAAATAAGTGATCTACTCAGTCTAGAGAATACTAGATTGAGGGAGGTTGCCCTTGAGGTTATAATGTTGTATAGAATCAGTTTGGTCTAATGGTTAAGGCCTCGGGTTAGAAAGCAGGAGACTGTGATGATTTCAAGTTCTGCCTTAGATATGAAAGCCAAATGGATGACTTTAACCTAGTCACTTTCTCTCAGCCCAACCCACCTCGAAGGGTTGTCGTTGGGAAAATAAGAGGAGGAAGGTGTGTTGGATATGTTCGCTGCCTTGAGTTAATTGTAAAAATAATAAAGGCGGAATATAGCAATAGCACTTAGACTTATATGCCATCCCATAGTGCTTTACAGCACTCTCTAAGCAATTTATAGAGTCAACGTATTGCCCCCCCAAAATCTGTGTCCTCTTTTTACCAACCTTGGAAGGATGGAAGGCTGAGTCAACCTTGGGCTGATCAGGATCAAACTCCTGGCAGAGGGCAGAGTTGGTCTGCAGTACTGCATTCTAATCACTGCACCACCAGGGTTAAAATATAAATATCAAGCAGAAAGTGCAAGGTGCCAAATACAGATGTGTCCACAAGGGGCTTTTGAGAAAAGCCTTTGTTCCTGCTGCCATCTTTGAGCAAACATTTACATTTTTCTAAGATCTTTCCAAGCAGTCCCAAACTTACATTGCCATCTGTGGAAATAAGACAAATGAAGTTTCAAGAAAGCGGCAAAATATTTTCAATTTGTTGTCACGTAAACTGCTGGAGGTGCCCCATGTAATTACCAAGAGTCAAGTGTGACTTAAGAGAGCCTGTTTTTTGTTTTTTTATATATATCCATAAAGCTTTATATATAGCACAAGGCTGGTGTCAGATAATAATTGAATAAAATAAAATAAAATTGAATAAAATAAAAGGTATGGAAAATTTTAATTACAATAGTGAAAGCAAATAGAAACTAAACTCAGTGAGAGATAGAATAAAAAGTGCAAAAAAAGAAAAAGAAGTAAGATAATGAAAAAGGAAATTAAATGATTTCTGATTTTTATCGCAAGCATAAACAATCTTAAACAATCTTCAACCCCTAAAAATTACAAATTCTCTTCTTCCCATAATGCTTCCATATGCAAATCCTAGATCATCAATTTTTCAGTCTTAGTGTCAGCAAAAAGTCTGTAAAGTTAGCAGAGTTTTATAAAAATGTCTCATTTTAACCTTGGTCAAACAAACCAACTTTATATTCCTTCCTTTTGCTTCTAACAGTCTTGATGTTTAATTCATTCAGAGGTTTACATAGGATTTGATTTCATACCATTTTTCTTTTCTCCAGCCAAGAGACTTCTTGAAGACTTTAACAAACATTTTGTAAATCTAATAAAAAGTCATTATCAAGATTGTTCTCTTGATTTATCAACTGTGTTTCTACTTTAATTTTCAAAGCTTTAATATCCTTCTTTCCTATATCCAGTAAACATCTGGACCACTTTCTTGGCTCATCTTTTGTATTTTTGCTTTAGCTATCTTTTCTGTCTTATAATCCCCACTTCTAAAATTATCTAATATTTCTGGTTCTGATATTTCTACATTAGGGAAAATTTGTTCCAGTCCATCATTTCTTCATTGATAACTTTTTGATATAGTATATTCATAGAATCAGATACAATTGCTGATATTGTATCTGCTAATTTCTGACCCCATTGTTCAAAAGTCTCATGGAGGTGTGTTATGTCGTTTTGTAAATCTCCTTGCTAACAAAAAACACAACAGGTTACCCTCCCCCCCTTTTGCTTTTCTGTCTGGGATCTGTAGTCCCCACAGGTGTTCTATTTTTGACATCATAAATTCTCAAAAATCTCATATGACAGGATAGCCAAAACATTTTCTTCCCATGAAAGTCTATTTATTTATATAATTATTTCTAAAGCTTTTGGTAAACGTTTTAACGTTCTAAATTCATCTGGATCCTTAACTCATTTATAACTTTCTTGGGTCAATCCTGTTTAGCTTTTTGCCATTTATTTCTAGCTCTTCAAATTCTTAAGATTGTAGTTAATTTTTCTTTTGTTTAGGAATGAAGATAAACTCACCAGGTGGCTTTTCAAGCTTATCGTACTGAAGCTCTAATAGCCTTAAGGTAATAAGGCAATTTCAGAAAGCTTAGTGAACCCAGTAGCTTTTTAAAGGCTCTGCCACAGTTGTGAGAATGATGGCTGTTCCCTTCATTTCCTGGCACTCAAACCCATAGAAGACAACTGTCCTGTGGACTCCTCATGAGGAGCAGTCATCCGGAGCACATGTGGGCAATCTCCCCTCATCTCCTTATCTGGAGAGGTTCCATAGAACCAGTGCACTTTCCAGTTTTTCAGTCTTTTTCACAGTTGCCTCTGCTCTTTTAGGGATGGCTAGTTCACCATGCTTCTCCATAAGTCTTAACAAGAATATATCTTCATGTTCCTATCGGAGGTTGTATAATTTCAGCCTCATTTCTTGTAAGCTGCTATTATCATTATCATCAACCAGCTTTGGGTCTCAAACGGAGACATGCAGGTAGATCCTGCATGGTTCTAATAAAACAGGTCCAGTTGAATCCTCCTCCTTCCATGTTTCATCTCCTGCAGTGAAAGCTATTTACCTGGCTCTGAGCAGGCAAAGAAAACCATAGAATTGGAAAAGAAGGTCAGTGGATTTAATTTAAGAGGTTAAAACTGAACATTCTATTTGCTTGGTTTTGTGCAGTTCTTTCTGAAAAAAACCTTTTTTCTCCCTGCAAATCCAGCATTCTCCGCACGTAGGTTTAATCAAGTGTTTTCAGCTTTTTCTCTAAAGGCAAGTTCCTAGGCAACACAGACTTTGCTTGTTCAAAGCCACAAGTCACAGTAACATAGGAACTTCAATTTAAATCTTTTATTATTTCAGACTATTTATTTCCCAGGACTGCCACATTAATTTACCTGTGCAGAGTAATTTCAGCCACATCTTAATTCAGTAGCTTAAATCACACATGCCTCTACAGCCACGTACATGGCATGCAGCTTGCAAAAATGCAAGTGAAGTATTTTACATTCTTTGCAGGAATTTTTATAATAATTGATGGGTTTTTTTTTTAAAGTTTCATTCAAGAGCCAGAGTTCCCCATCGTGAAGTCAATCCGCTCCTCTTCTGCAATTTTTTTTTTTTGGCATTGGCTGTTCAAACGAAGGCATTCTTAGGAGAATGGGTGCTACTAACCCATATATGTAACTAGGCACTTTGCAAGAATGACAGCTGATGCTGAATCACTGTAGTAGTCCTCAACTTGCGACCATAATTGAGCCCAAAATTTCTGTTGCTAAGTGAGGCAATTAAATGACTTTTACCCCATTTTATGACTTTTCTTGCCACAGTTAAGTGAATCACTGTAGCTGTTAAGTTCGTAACACAGTTGTTAAATGAATCTGGCTTCCCCATTGACTTGGCTTGTCAGAAGGTTACAAAAAGTGATCATATGACCCTGGGACACTGCAACCGTCATTAATATGAACTAACTGCCAAGCATCCGAATTTTGATCATGTGACATGGAGATGCTGCAATGATTTTAAGTGTGAAAAAATGGTAGTAAATAACTTGTTTCAGTGCCGTTGTAACTCTGATCACTAAATGAACGGTTGTAAGCCAAGGACTATCTGTATATATATATTAGCTAAGTAAAATGTTCATCTAAATCATATTGGTAATAAAAATAACTTGATCTATTATTGGCAACCTAATACGGATTATTTGCTTTAGGACCTTTTTAATTCAGATGCATGGCAGATACATAGAATTCATCTCGTTTGAAATGCTTTCAGTATAAAGGAAGACAGTAGCAGGTCCAATGGCACTGTGGATCTAACAGAGGTAGTCCTCATTTAGCGAGTGACTTGTTTAGCAATTGGTGATTTTTTTTTTAAAAAAAGTAATTTTGTGACCAGGCCTTATATTTAAGATCTTTGCAGGTCTGTAAAACGAAGGAAAGCTGAAGTAAGATCATAAGCTAGTTGCAGTTCCAATGAGTGTCTGCTTTGTTTAATAACCAAATTGCGGGGCCCAGTTGTGGTTGCTGAGGGCTACCTGTAGAACTGGTTTGTTTGTTTGTTTTTCCAGGAAAGAGAAAGAATTGAAGTTTTAAGACAGAGGTGCAACTTACTTGAAAATCGAAAATAAAGTTAGTAGTTTTCAATTAATAAATTTCACAGCAGATCAGAATGATTTTCAGAGCTTCACCTCCTGCCAAAGGTTCTAACAGTTATACTGTCCAAAATTCCTCCCCTTCCCAAAGACATGGATCGCATGACACTAAAACATGAACACAGAACGTACATACAAGCTATAATTGACGTTATAGTGCAACTCCCACAGGTCGATTTAATTTGCATTATCATTTGCAACTTCACAGATACCAAAAGGGTTAGTGTGGGTGGCAAACCCTCCTAAACTATACCTTGTGCTACAAACTTTATTTTATGCTGTATTCCTTCTGTATTTATATTTTTGGTATTTATGATGAATGATCTGTAATTTGATGTATTTATTGTGGCTTATTCTGCAATGTATATACTAAAAATAAGCATTTATAAGTCTTAAAATTAGGTTATTTTTTTTCTTAGTGGCATTCGTACTATGCTGTATTTTTATTATATATTGTACAATATATATATTTATTGTCCATTTGTTTGCAACAAAGTAAATCAGGTTTCTACGTTACATCAGCTATGTCTCTTTTGTACTAGAAGGGTGTTATTAGCCTTATCTGAATTTAAATTATTAATGTGTTTGAGAGTGTGGAAAACTAGTGTTCATCTAGATATAGAGCCTTGAAATCTAGAAAATGTTTTTATCCTGACTGGAGTTAGCCTCCTTTGCAAAGCTGTAAAACCATGAAAGGGAAAAGGTAGTTGGGCATTGTGTGATGTTGCATTTTTGTTTTATTAGACTGCATATAGCAGCGGTTCTCAACCTATGGGNCGCTTGCCAGCTACGCCTCGGCCGGCGCAGGGGGCGGAACCACGCATGCGCGGTGCTCCCGGGCAGGGAAAGTCCTCGACTTACGACCGGTTGGGTAGTCCTCGACTTACGACCGGTTTAGTCCTCGACTTACGACCGGTTTAGTCCTCGACTTACGACCGGTTGGGGGTCGCGGCATTAAAAAGGTTGAGAACCACTGGCATATAGTCTACCAATTAGTTTTAAATTTGCAAGCATGCCTAGTCAGGATCCCTGACCTGTACAACATAAGTTATTGTGGTTCTGGTAAATATTTTACTCTTAAATACATCTACACAAGATATTCTTCGTTGGACAACTCAGTGGCCAAGTAGGCCATACTGTTAGCAAGAAAGTCACAACTATCACAGAATCATACAAGATAAGAATTGGAAGCGACCTTAAGAGTACCTCTCCTCTGTCCCAAACTGCCCAGTGCAGACATCTGCTACTACAGCTTCCCTAAAAAATGACCGTCTCCAATAAAGAAGTTCACAATCAACCTCAGCCACTCTGTTCCATTGTTGACTAGCTTTTAACCATTCAGAAATGTTTCCCGATGTCCACCCAAAATCAGTTTTCTTGTAATCTAATTCTATAATTTCATGCCCTCCTAGAGCAATTCCGAACTGCTATGAAGAGAAATGGAAAAAAAGCGGGCATATTTTGCCTTCAGAAAAGTCACATGAAGCCTTGACATCTGCAGGGAATGGAAGACGGGCAAATGTCAATACTTGCAAGGTGATGTAATTCCGTCATCACACATGTGTCCCTGCGGTTTGCGGTGCATGCTGCTGGGCCAAGGAAAGATTGGATGGCAATCTCAAACACCTGGTCTCTTTTGCTCCAGGGGATAGGACATGGAATAATAGAGTTAAATTCCAGGAAGCAATCAAAAAGGGAAAAATAACTTTTCTAACTAGGATCAGTTGAACAATGGAGGCAATTAACCATTGCTGAAAATGTTTAACCCAAGGCTAGAGAGCCATTTGTCTAGAACAGTGGTTCTCAACCTATGGGTCGCGACCCCATTTGGGGTCGATCGACCATTTCACGGGGGTCGCGAAGCAAGGCTGTCCGCCATTTTTTCCCCCTTTTCCGGCGGGTGCCTTACCTCCCTTGGGCTGGGCCAGCTGGTGGTCGGCCTGCTCCGTCTCTGCCGCTTGCCAGCTACGCCTCGGCCGGCGCAGGGGGCGGAACCCCGCATGCGTGGCGCTCCCAGGCAGGGAAAGTCCTTGACTTATGACCGGTTTAGTCCTCTACTTACGACCGGTTTAGTCCTCGACTTACGACCGGTTGGGGGTCGTGGCATTAAAAAGGTTGAGAACCACTGGTCTAGAATGCTTTCATTTGGATTCTTGTAGTGAACAGGAATTTGGACTCGGTCCAAATGCTCCTTTCCATCTCTGATTTTGGGACTCCTGCTTATCTTTAATGTGGGGTGGCATGAATCCCTTCTTTACAATTAGCTAAATACAGCTAAAAAAAATTCTGTCATATTAAAACTTACAGTTCATTGTCAACTGCTGGAATAATCAGGGAGCGGTTTCCCTACCATATAGGAAGACTGTGACTTAGAGATAATTTTAAAAAGCATGTGATTATAATAAGAAAACATTAAACTATATGACCTAAAAGGTACTCTTTCTAAAATCCATTCCTCAAAGTGAGAAAAAATATCCAAGGTGATGGATGACAGAAATAAGCTGAAATCAAAGGACTATAGATAACTTCAGCAGTCCATGATTACTTTTGCCTCAAGAAGAATCAAACTACTAAACGGGTTGCAACAGGAGACAAATCAAAATAAGGAAATTCCTTCTAAACCTCCTGAGTCTGCAGGCACCATCTATTGCGCTACATTTTCTTCCTTGGCCAGAAAATGCCTAGCTACACCTAAATCTATGCCTCTGAAGTGCTTTGGAAATTGCCATAGTGCCGCAGAACCTCCAACTTCATGGTTTTGAAGCAGCTTCCTGCTTTGATTTTTGAATCTTTGATGAACGTGATGCAATCAAAACTCTGTTCAATCGAATCATCCCTTTGAAGTTATCGGCAGTTGCTTCTTCCCTCATCTCGTCTTCCTTTCCTTCCCGCTCCAAATTATTCACTTATTCATTTTCTACCATCATGCTCCAAAAGACTCCCCATTACCTCAGTTGTTGAAGATGATACAAAAAAAATGGTACTTGGCATTGCTTAAACTAATAGATATTCCAGCACTGCCTGAGAGAAACTAAAAAAAGGTTCCTTGCCTCTTTTCTTTCACAAACGTCTTTGGGGAGAAGAAGCTGGAAGGAGATAATTGAAATGGAATAAAGGACTGATGCTTTATCCCTGCAGAACTTTTTGACATAGAGGTAGATAGAAACTATATTTGTTTTATTGATTCTTTTTACCCCCTTTTTACACCTGCAATTTTAGGACTCCGAGAGCTTTATTATGAAGCCATGTTAGAAACAGGAAGCTTGAGTGCTTTCATTCAAGCATCCCAGAAACATGCCTTGGAAATTGAGGCTAGAAACTGTAGTACTTAGGGTCTTAGGGTATTCCAAAAATAAATTCCAGTTATTTTCCACTTTGTCTTGTTCAAACTGTGGTTCCACATTTCCATCAAGAAAGATAACTAGGGCCCATTTCACAAAAGGGGAAAACTGTTTTTGCATCAGTATAAACATCAGATCCTAATCAGAATTTTATTATGCAACATGCATAGATTAGAAGCCGTGGACAGACACTGCTGGAAATAATTCTGCAACAGCATCCTCTGCTGGCTAATTAATTGAATAAACATTTAGAATAACTCTCCTTTTTAGAAAAGTAAACAGTAATCTTGCTAAGCAGCTGCTTAATACTGAATAATTTGAAAACTTTGATGCTGTCTTCCAAGAACTAGTTTATAAATTATAAACTGTAATCGGTGTTTTTCTTGCAAGTTGATTGAATATGAAACAGTACTAACCAAAATAAAAGTTTGTGGATGAGAAACTATAGTGAACAAAATGGTATATTTAATATTTAATCAGCTCATGTCTGATAGACTTTTCTCAAAATTATGCAAATGAAAGGAACATACAACTGCTAAAAGAGTTCTAGGTTTCCTTTAGTGAATTAGATATACTGTTCTATTTGAATTAAAGGAAATAATCTTTATTGAACACAGAATAACGTACTTCCCATTTGTTCAGACCATGTAGAAAGTCAGTCCATTTTGGTTTCTGGATGCTAAAAAATATCTGTGTCATGTTCAGGATAATTTTAAGAACAGGGGTCTCCAATTTCTGGGCTGCAGACCGGGAACCGGGCCACACAACCAGCGGGTGAGTTGCCCCTGAGCGTGGCCCACGTGGAGCAGTGCAGCCAAGGACATGGCAGCCAGGCAGCATAGACAAGATTCTGCCCTCACACCCCATCGTGCACAGTTGATGCTGCAGGGCGCGGGCAGAGGGCGTGACCGCCATAGTGCTACTGGGCTGCCTGGGCGATCTGCAGCAGGCCCTGGAGGTGGTGAGTGGCCCTGTGGGCAGGGGGGGTGGGGGATGAGGGGCGGAGCCAATTTTTGGGCACTTGGTCTCTAAAAGGTTCGCCATCACTGTCCTATTCTATTCACAGGAGCTTCCTTGCTCCTTTTCTAGGACAAGTAGTTAAATGTTTTGCCATTTGATTTTGTCTTTTCACATGCCTTGAGCGCTATATTTGGGGATGTTCTGATTAAAGACACAAATACAAGAAACCATGATTCCAAATTTAGCTGACATTCAAATTGTTTTTATTATTATAAAACAGAACTACAGAAGCACAATATATTACACAGAAGTGAAAATTGTTAGGAATACAAAACAAAAAACAAAAAAAAAGAATTAACACCCTAACCTGGAACTAAATTCACTTTTAGACAGATACAAGACCACTCAGAAGGCAGGAGCGAAAGAATAAGCCTATGCTGGTTCTTGTGATTAAAAACGCCACAATGAAATACTATGAAGGCTAAGGATAGCCTCAGTTTATGGTTTTGGTTGAAAAAAATCTAGAATTTCAAATGTGGAAGAAGAGAAAGTAGTAGTTAACTTTCTGACTTAAACACTGCAACAAAGAAGAAGGAAAGTTACAGTATATAAATAGAAAACCATAAAACACACTTTTAAATAAAAATAGTCCTCTCATTTACACATCTGGCAAACTGTAAAATTTATTTCTGCAAACTACATCTCAACAGTAAATTTCTTTACTGTACTTGTAGAGTTGTAATAGCCACTTTTTGTTGAAATATACACGTATCTATCTATTTAAAAATATAGTTACTTTTTTTAAAAAAATTAAACTGCAAATATAACAGTGTTTTGGCTGAGATATAAACACATTATTTGCTTGCACACAAACACAAGGCTGGCAATGACCAACTATGAATCTGATTACAGGTAATTTTATGTCCATAGTGAGCATCTGTGACTCATCCTAAACAACTATTAGGACAATAAGAATGGCAGACAAAGCTGCATTTCTTGGGAAAAACATTTCTTAAGGAACATTCCCACTTTTATAATTGGGATAGGGGCAAACTTAAAGTTTATCCTTTTTTCAGTACACTTTTGATATTCACAAACAAGTGTTTTTTTAATTTTGGTATAACTCATTTGAATGATACCTTTTCTCAGCAATTTGCCTCTAACAACATAGCAGAACAATTGAGCAGCTGTATATGTTAGCTATAATTTAGCTACAATTTCCTGCATGTTGAAATAACTGTATATTGTGCGGCTCAAATAAGATAAAATAAGATAAAAAGTGCTCCATTCTTCTGATGAAAGAAACTATTTGACTTATATTAGCCCTTTATCATATAAAGTTAGTATTTGATTCAGTATATGACAAGAGAATTAAAGAGGTAGGAATAGAAACTACAAATACAGAAACCTAATTTGTACATAATACAAAAAGAATATATTTCAATATAATTATCAAACTGGTAGTGTATAATTTCAAAAGATATGTCAGACACTTTTTTTCAGCAATGCAAGCCTTTTATAATCGGTTTGAGAATCTTAAAGAGATGAAATTAACCCTTACAAACATAGTGAACAAAGACACAGTGAAATGGCAACAGAGAAGTTCAGAACTTGTTTCATTCTCACACTCGAAAAATAACTTAATCCTTTCAGAAGTGATGTTTTAAACAAATACAGTATATCATGGATTGTAGATTATAGACATGCTAAATAGTTAAAGCAGTGAACAGGAAAAGTAAAAGGAAATAATCACAGTTTAAAATTATAAACAACTTCTATCAGGCACTCTTTACTAACTACTACATAAAAATATTTTAACCTTCATTGACAATTATGTTTAGTTACTAACAAAAAGGATCGGTGTGGCTTTTGCCATGTAAAAATATATGACAGACACATTGATCGTCAAAACATAAGAAATTACATCTTGAAGACAGACATTTCATTAAAATGTATACTGAAAATGCAATTTCCAGTATTCTGTAAACATATTTAACAGTTAAGAAACTAACATGTTCTTCAGATTTATGCCAGTGGGGAAAAAAACCCTTAGAAACATTTTATAATTCAGTTGATTCAACATACGTTAAATTGGTTAAGTCTTGGAAGAACTACTGTAATTCTAATTTGTTGGTTTCATTAGCACTAGGAGCACCTAGTTGTTATGGGCAAAAATCCATTTCTGAAATAAGTCTGAGGGATTACATGATACCATACTTGGATGTTCTCTGTTTCCCGTAAGGCACATATTGAATGCTGCATTGTACAACAACTGGTCCTAGAATATAAAAACATATCAATTTTAATCTGTTTTCTCTAAAGAGATTAAAGAAGCATGTATGGTTTTCACCACAATTCACTCTTATATCAAGTAAATGTCTTGGGAAATTAAATAGTTAAATAGAAATTTGAACTTTATTGCCATTCCTATACTGGTAGTCCTGGGCTTATGACCATTAGTTCAGCAACTCTTGGAAGTTACAATGGTACTGAACTAAGGAACTTATAACGGGTCCCCAAAGTTACATCCGTTGCACTGCCCTGCAGTCATGTGATCAAAATTCAGGGCCTTGATAGCTCGCCTGCACTTACAACTGCAGGGGGGGCTTCAACTCCCCCATCTATGCTCTTTTGGTCCCTCTACAGTCTACAGCCCCTGCCCCCCCCCCCAGCTGACATTTGTGGACTTCTTGCTCTGGCTGCTGACTAAGCACACTCCTGCTGCTGGCCACATAAGACTTTCTTCCCCAGATTGTGGATGGCAATTTCTTCCTGTGACCTGGGGAAGATGGCCTCACGAAGTGTCATGCCTCATTGGAAGGAGGAGCAAGAAGACAGTAAATATCAGCTGGGGTAGTAGTGCATGGGGTAACAGGGGCCTCAGAGCACAGGGTGACCAGGTCGACTGTGGCTGGACTGGGGCAGCTACAGCTTCCAAGGATGACAAGAAGCCCCTTTGTGCTGCTGATCCAGACTGGGCCGGCCTTGTGCTCTGGCTAAGGGGCTTCTTGCAGCCCCAGAGCCACAGCACACCGAAAAGCCCCAGAGCTGCACCCTATTCTTTCCACAGTCTCCATGGATTAGCAGACATGCACTCTCTCTCCCTGGCTTCCTTGAACAAGTATCACACTGCACGGACACCCAACTCATGTGCAGCCTGCGCCAAATTCCCCAGGGCACCTCCAACCTCCCTTCCACATCTAGGAATCCCTCCGCTTCCCGCTTAATGACCTGGGCATCTGGAGTTATGACAGCAACCGGGACCATTGTCACTACGTAGTGCATTGCAGTCACATGATGTCAGGCTTACTATTTCATTGCTTAGCAATGGAAATTCATTTCCAACAGGGACCGTAAGTTGAGGACTACCTGTAATGTGCTTCCCAGATTCTCTCTGCTCAAGGTTTTGTAGCCTTTGTGCTTGTTTGAGTGCTGAAGGACCACCAGGATGGACAAAGACAACGCCTCTCAGACTCTGAGAGCCAGTCTAGTGTAGTGGTTAAGGTGACAGGCTAGAAACCAGGAGACTGTGAATTCTAGTTCTGTCTTAGGCACAAAGACATTTGGGTGATCTAGGGCCAGTCAATCTCTCTCTGCTCTAGCAAAAAAAATCACAACCACTTCTGAAAACGCTACCAAGAAAACTGCAGATACTAGTCCAGGCAGTTGTCAAGAGTCAATACTCACTAAAAGACACTCCCCACACACAGACTCTAATACTGAAAGCAATTTAACGCTTATTCGTGTGATTTAGAGCCCTAGAAATTCAGTGTAGGTAACAGCCTATGTACTTGGAATAAAATGTGGCCTTATAATTTTAGAGAGCTACTGAATACCTACAAATACTTAAACATTTATACCTAAGATATCTAAAAATTTGAATTTAAAATACTGTATGTCACAACCTGCCAAAAATAAGGATAAGAAGACTTCACATATTTCAGAATGAAAATAGTATTTATTGTATCTGTTTTGTTTAAGACAGGGGTAGGCAACCTTGGCTCTTTTATGACTCGTGGACTTCAACTCCCAGAATTCCTGAGCCAGCTTGGCTCAGCTTGGAACCTCTCCCTTTCCCCTCAGCATGGCTGGCTCAGGAATTCTGGGAGTTGAAGTCCACGAGTCATAAAAGAGCCAAGGTTGCCTACCCCTGGTTTAAGACAATGAAAACAGTTGCCATTATGAAATACTCAAGACATATTTGGGCAAACTACTGTCACATACAGTCCCAGAAGCTTCCATGCAATCTGTGAGCAACCTTTCATGGCATCACTGCTGCCTAGCTTTTTTGGGAAACAGCTGAAGAGTAGACCAACTGTAGAATTCTTGGCTTGGACAAGGTTGGAGGCGGAAGGAGGAGTACGCAAGCAAGAAGAAGAGATGCATATATATTCTGTGAGTTTTTGCTTACAAGAATGAGAAAGTTGAGGATGTGAACCTTGAGGGAAAAAAAGAATGCCCATCTCTGTAGTCTGTTGCGTCTGATTGCAGGGGACATACTAAAGCAAGCCTGTACTGTTTAATCCTCATTTAAATCATCTCTACATTTTGGGGCAGCCACCTCGAGAATATTTTTATGAGGAAAGTTTTACATTAAATAAACATATTATTTTGTGGGGGAAAAAATACCTTTCGAAGCTCCCATTTCTCTTCTTCGGGGGTCCTGCTGTTCTTCCCTTTGAAACCGCACTCATGAAGTTGTACTACTCCTGGAGAACTATGTAGGCATAGCTCCTTCTGAATATTGTGTCTAATTTCATGGTGTGCAGTGTACTCAAAATACTGTATAAACAAATGTCAGTCATCAGAATAGTGATACCCATTCATTGCTGTAATTACTAAAGAAATGTTAATCAAAATCCAAAAACAGTAATGATAAATAGAAAGGGTAACTGCCTATAAAACATAATCCAGCCTTTCTCAATCTTTTTACCCTGGTGGAGCCCTTGGAATAATTTTCAGGTCTCCGGGAACCCTTGCATAAAGATTGCCAAAATACAATTCCCTTCGAAATACAATTCACTTCTAACTTCTATAATCCATGTTTCACAACTTTTATAACAAAAAAGTGGCAGACTGGCAGCTCAGTTGCTGCATATAAAAAAATTGCACCACTGTAAGCACTAGAACTGAGCATACAGTAGTGTTTAAAAATATAAGGGGTAATATTTTTCAATCTTGTGGAATCCCAGTTGAGAAAAGCTGACATCATCTATTAAAAAGATTCTGTTAATATAATTTCCTTCAAGATATGCAAAGCAGAGAACTATGGAGAAGTATGTATGTATCTATGACATATTCCCAAGAAACTAATTTGTAGAGAACAGAGTTAGCCTGAAAGTCAGTAGAATATCTAATGATTCTATAATTAACAACCTTTAAAATGATAAACTCCAGCAATTTCAGAAGGAAATACAAGATTTACTTACTGCTACTGAATTCTGAAAAAAGGACTTAGTTTTGCCCAAACCATGCTGAAAGTATCGATCAATAGCAAAGCTAGAAGAGTATTTTTTTTTCTTTGATATTTAGCAAATGTTTTAATAGTGTAATAAGGAATATCCTCATCAGAGGTCCAGTAGTGGAACATTTCTTTCATTAGTGCAGCGTATTGACACATGCATTTTAACATATTACACTGCTTTTCAGCTTTTAACAAAGCTGGCTGTGTGTCCAGGAATGCTCATTAGACATTTACCCATCTAGAAATGCAAAATACTCAAAATAGTAGGTGGTTTTTACTACAAGGAAGAGCTCTCTGACCTCCCAGCCTGAGGTTTTAAGTATGACAGGACAGATGACTCGGGCCTGGTTGCTCAATCACACAGTGGCTCTCTCCTTGACAGCAAAAACTTCTAGAGGAAAGGAAAAAAGCAGGGAAGGAAGAGTCAAGGTTATCAGGAAAGACAGAATAGACAAAGGCCAGCGAGCTGAAGCAGAGACAGAAGCGCAAAAGGAACTAGTGTAACATGGTCAAAAAGAAATTTAAAGAAATCAGAATCAAAGCTATTAAGCCACGGTTATTAGATGATACGCATTTGCTCTGGAACTGCCCTGATTTTGGCAGCTGAGGGGAGTAGTATATTATATTAGACCAAGCTACCTTAGAGACTGCCTTCTTTCAATACTTTCTACCTGTCTAATTCGGTTTAGAGATGCTTTGGGTCCCATCAACCAGGGAATGTCAGCTGGTGAGGACCAGGAGGGAAGCCTTGTCAGCAGTAGCCCCTGCCCTTTGGAACATTTTTCCTTTGGAGCTCAGGATGACACCCCCACCCCTCCTTTTAGTCTTTTCCAGCTATGTGCCTGAGATTGAGGTCCTGAAAGTGTTAGTGGCCCTGTTACAGTTGCGGTGTTAATTGTTTCATAATTATGAAGGTAACTTTAAGCTGCCTATATGTATAATTTGTAACTTTTGGTGTGTTTTTACAATTTTAATTATTGTGATATAGTTTACCGCCGAGTGTCAATTGGTTTGAAATGAGCAGCTACAGAAATTGAATGAATGAACGAACGAACAAACAAACACTTTATATGTATGTAGGCGTGTACATGTGTATCTCTTGCTACCATTGTTTGGACAGGTGGAACACACAATCTCCTAGTCAATAAAAGATTGCACCTATCATTTTAATTTCTTCTGGTGTGTTTAATTTCTAAGGGTGTTCAGAACTCCCCAGGCAATAAACTCCCTTGACTTCTTTGCTAGTCAAGAAAGAAAGGGGGGCTTCCCATATATTTCAGTATTAGGTTTTCATCAAGAGCCATTAAAACAAAATTCCTTGAAATGTGTTCTTATTTTAAACATTTTTAAAGCCTTATTACGTTATTTAATTACCACATCTAAACAATGGTTTACCCATGGTTAAGTACTGCAACACAACTAACCCAATTTTCTGCTTCACACTGAATCAGAAACTAATTATGTGGCCTGGAGTTAATGCAATACATTAGACTAAGATGTAGATGGCGACTTGGTAAGGGATGCAAATATGCTATTATGTAGGTAAAAACCTAACTGTATACCAATTAAGCATGCAAACTAATTTGACAATAATTCCCTATCCTTAGGGAATCCTTTCTGTATCAACTCCAAAAGAGTCTAAGGGCATTAGGTAACAGATAGCTTGAAAGATCTTCTGGACCAAATAGTCATCCGACCTGAAAAAGCACTGAAAACCAATACTAGCATGTAGTTCTGTTTCAAAAGAAAATTAATAGTACTGGAAAATACTTGTTTTATAGATCTTGTCGTAACCAGAGAGTAACAAATTCAGAAAAGTACAGGAAGAGCATTAAGTTGTATGCTTATCGGGACCATATACGTATGCACATATACATATATATATTTTTCAAAATTTTGGATTGCTGACAAAGAATTAAGGGAGAACTGGAATAGCCATTTCGTAAATTTTACCTGGTTTCCTCCAAGTCCATGACAACTGTACATAATCAGCGGCTTTCCGCCTAAATTATTTTCTCCAACATCCAAACAATCTCTTCTTCCAATGTTCTTTAGCTAAATAGAAAGTCGAAATAGAATCATATGTCTATGCTTAACTACAATACAATACCACCTTTATCTGTGGGTGGTACGTTTCAGAGTAAAAGTACAAATAACAAAATCCTGAATGTATGGAAATTGGATTTCAGAACCTATAACCATCCTTTTCTTCCCATGAAAACTTTCTTCCTCTTCCTACCATAGAAAATATTTGCATAATGTACCCGTGTTTGCTTTTTCTTCTTCTTGCGTCTCGGCTCAGTCACAAGGCTCTGTATGGTTTCTGCACAGCAAATGATTATCACTCATGGAACAATTTGCTCAACCAATGACTAAGAGAGTCTTCTCACTTGCGCCACATGGTTCATGTTAGTTTTTTATATTCTACATGGCTGGTGCTGCCTATAGCCCACGCATAGCTCTGTGACATGCAGCCATTGGGAGTGAGTTTGAGCCATACAGTTGTTTCACAATCTTGGTGGAGAATCTTCTTGATAATGCTGCTAGATCAGAGATCTTCAAACTTGGCCCTTTTATGACTTGTGGACTTCAACTCCCAGAATTCTTCAGCCAGCATGCCTGGCTGAGGAATTCTGGGAGTTGAAGTCCACAAGTCATAAAAGGGCCAAGTCTGAAGACCCCTGGGCTAGATGTTAATATTATCTGCAAACTACCTGTGCTTCCCAGTTACACGATCAGTTTGTGCACAATTCTAGCATCCAGTGGCACAATCAAGAGGCACTTCTGTGAAGATTATGAAAGGGTTGTGAGAAGTGAAGAATCCAGCATGAGCTCTGTGGGCGAATTCTTCCATATCCAGAGTGAATCACTTTGAAGGTGGCCAGCTGCTGTGAGGAAGCTACATGACTAAGTTTATCCAAGGAGAGGCAAATATAGGTACTCCCTGAAAACTTGTTAAAACATGTATGTATGGATGTGTATGTGTATGTGTATGTGTGTGTACACATACATGTGTGGGTATATATATGTGTATATATGTATACACACATATGCATATATATGGATATAGGTCTCGGTCTCGGTCTCTCTCTCTCTCTCTTTCTCTCTCTCCCTCCCTCCCTCCCTCCCTCCCTCCCTCCTCCCCAACAGAGTATCTTTAGCTCAGGGTTGAACTGTCAAATTCTTGGTGCTCTGTGAGTTGTTTGCTTGTAGACATTTCATTAACTATCATCAGTGCAAGGGAGTGATGAGGTTACATTCCCACTGATGTTACTCAGTTGAGGAATGAAATGTCTGCAAGAAAACAACAAGATCGGAGAATATCAAGAACTCCACAGTTCAACACTGAGCTACAGATATTCTCCCTCTCTCCCTCTATCTGTCGTCTTCCTCTGTCTGACGTCTCTGTCTGTCCGTCCCCCCCCTCTCTCTCTGTACCTTCTATATACAAAACAACAAAATATATGCATAAATAAATACTCACAAATCCATGTAACGTAGGATTCAAATCTGGTACATATGCTTCAGGGAAAACATTGCTTAGGTACCAGGTAAAATTTTTACACTGTAATTGCTGTTTTAACTCATGTCTTTTTGAGAGATTGCCAAATGATTTCTGTTGAGACAATGCTAAATAATTAGTATACAGAAAAATATATATAATAAATTTCATTAGAAATACTTCCCTTTTTTATAAAAAAAAAAGAGATTTGTAAATTAATTTGGTTAAACAAATGTAAAAATACTTTCTAAGACCAAAATGGGAGGAAATGATATAAATGAAGAACACAACAGTCTATTACCATATTTTAAGGAAGAACTGGTGGTCTCTACTGCCTGAGGTAAACCTGCTTTCTATGTATATCATACTTAACAACCCTGACAACAGCCAGTCNCAAGCGGGACTGGCCTAGGGTAATTTTTTAGAGGGGTTTTAATTATATTTTAATTAGACAACATTTAAATATTTCTTTTTAACTAATTTTAAATTTTGTAATTGTTTTTGGTGTATTTTAAATTGATTGTCAGCCGCCCTGAGTCCGCAAGGAGAAGGGCGGGATATAAATTCAAATAAACTAAACTAAACTAAAACTAGTATATTATATTAGACCAAGCTACCTTAGAGACTGCCTTCTTTCAATATTTTCTACCTGTCTAATTCGGTTTAGAGGTGCTGTGGGTCCCATCAACCAGGGAATGTCAGCTGGTGAGGACCAGAAGGCGAGCCTTGTCAGCAGTAGCCCCTGCCCTTTGGAACATTTTTCCTTTGGAGCTCAGGATGACACCCCCACCCCTCCTTTTAGTCTTTTCCAGCTATGTGCCTGAGATTGAGGTCCTGAAAGTGTTAGTGGCCCTGTTACAGTTGCAGTGTTAATTGTTCCATAATTATGAAGGTAACGTTAAGCTGCCTTTATGTATAATTTGTAACTTTTGGTGTGTTTTTACAATTTTAATTATTGTGATATAGTTTACCGCCGAGAGTCAATTGGTTTGAAATGAGCAGCTACAGAAAATGAATGAATGAACGAACGAACGAACAAACACTTTATATGTATGTAGGTGTGTATATATGTATCTCTTGCTACCATTGTTTGGACAGGTGGAACACACAATCTCCTAGTCAATAAAAGACTGCACCTATCATTTTAATTTCTTCTGGTGTGTTTAATTTCTAAGGATGTTCAGAACTCCCCAGGCAATAAACTCCCTTGACTTCTTTGCTAGTCAAGAAAGAAAGGGGGGCTTCCCATATATTTCAGTATTAGGTTTTCATCAAGAGCCATTAAAACAAAATTCCTTGAAATGTGTTCTTATTTTAAACATTTTTAAAGCCTTATTGCGTTATTTAATTACCACATCTAAACAATGGTTTACCCATGGTTAAGTACTGCAACACAACTAACGCAATTTTCTGCTTCACACTGAATCAGAAACTAACTATGTGACCTGGAGTTAATGCAATACATTAGACTAAGATGTAGATGGCGACTTGGTAAGGGATGCAAATATGCTATTATGTAGGTAAAAACCTAACTGTATACCAATTAAGCATGCAAACTAATTTGACAATATTTCCCTATCCTTAGGGAATCCTTTCTGTATCAACTCCAAAAGAGTCTAAGGGCATTAGGTAACAGATAGCTTGAAAGATCTTCTGGACCAAATAGTCATCCGACCTGAAAAAGCACTGAAAACCAATACTAGCATGTAGTTCTGTTTCAAAAGAAAATTAATAGTACTGGAAAATACTTGTTTTATAGATCTTGTCGTAACCAGAGAGTAACAAATTCAGAAAAGTACAGGAAGAGCATTAAGTTGTATGCTTATCGGGACCATATACGTGTGCACATATACATATATATATATTTCAAAATTTTTGATTGCTGACAAAGAATTAAGGGAGAACTGGAATAGCCATTTCGTATATATAAAGTAATTTTACCTGGTTTCCTCCAAGTCCATGACAACTGTACATAATCAGCGGCTTTCCGCCTAAATTATTTTCTCCAACATCCAAACAATCTCTTCTTCCAATGTTCTTTAGCTAAATAGAAAGTCGAAATAGAATCATATGTCTATGCTTAACTACAATACAATACCACCTTTATCTGTGGGTGGTACGTTTCAGAGTAAAAGTACAAATAACAAAATCCTGAATGTATGGAAATTGGATTTCAGAACCTATAATCATCCTTTTCTTCCCATGAAAACTTTCTTCCTCTTCCTACCATAGAAAATATTTGCATAATGTACCCGTGTTTGCTTTTTCTTCTTCTTGCGTCTCGGCTCAGTCACAAGGCTCTGTATGGTTTCTGCACAGCAAATAATTGTCACTCATGGAACAATTTGCTCAACCAATGACTAAGAGAGTCTTCTCACTTGCGCCACATGGTTCATGTTAGTTTTTTATATTCTACATGGCTGGTGCTGCCTATAGCCCACGCATAGCTCTGCGACATGCAGCCATTGGGAGTGAGTTTGAGCCATACAGTTGTTTCACAATCTTGGTGGAGAATCTTCTCGATAATGCTGCTAGATCAGAGATCTTCAAACTTGGCCCTTTTATGACTTGTGGACTTCAACTCCCAGAATTCTTCAGCCCGCGTGCCTGGCTGAGGAATTCTGGGAGTTGAAGTCCACAAGTCATAAAAGGGCCAAGTCTGAAGACCCCTGGGCTAGATGTTAATATTATCTGCAAACTACCTGTGCTTCCCAGTTACACGATCAGTTTGTGCACAATTCTAGCATCCAGTGGCACAATCAAGAGGCACTTCTGTGAAGATTATGAAAGGGTTGTGAGAAGTGAAGAATCCAGCATGAGCTCTGTGGGCGAATTCTTCCATATCCAGAGTGAATCACTTTGAAGGTGGCCAGCTGCTGTGAGGAAGCTACATGACTAAGTTTATCCAAGGAGAGGCAAATATAGGTACTCCCTGAAAACTTGTTAAAACATGTATGTATGGATGTGTATGTGTATGTGTGTGTACACATACATGTGTGGGTATATATATGTGTATATATGTATACACACATATGCATATATATGGATATAGGTCTCGGTCTCGGTCTCGGTCTCTCTCTCTCTCTCTTTCTCTCTCTCCCTCCCTCCCTCCCTCCCTCCTCCCCAACAGAGTATCTTTAGCTCAGGGTTGAACTGTCAAATTCTTGGTGCTCTGTGAGTTGTTTGCTTGTAGACATTTCATTAACTATCATCAGTGCAAGGGAGTGATGAGGTTACATTCCCACTGATGTTACTCAGTTGAGGAATGAAATGTCTGCAAGAAAACAACAAGATCAGAGAATATCAAGAACTCCACAGTTCAACACTGAGCTACAGATATTCTCCCTCTCTCCCTCTATCTGTCGTCTTCCTCTGTCTGACGTCTCTGTCTGTCCGTCCCCCCCCCCCTCTCTCTGTACCTTCTATATACAAAACAACAAAATATATGCATAAATAAATACTCACAAATCCATGTAACGTAGGATTCAAATCTGGTACATATGCTTCAGGGAAAACATTGCTTAGGTACCAGGTAAAATTTTTACACTGTAATTGCTGTTTTAACTCATGTCTTTTTGAGAGATTGCCAAATGATTTCTGTTGAGACAATGCTAAATAATTAGTATACAGAAAAATATATATAATAAATTTCATTAGAAATACTTCCCTTTTTTATAAAAAAAAAGAGATTTGTAAATTAATTTGGTTAAACAAATGTAAAAATACTTTCTAAGACCAAAATGGGAGGAAATGATATAAATGAAGAACACAACAGTCTATTACCATATTTTAAGGAAGAACTGGTGGTCTCTACTGCCTGAGGTAAACCTGCTTTCTATGTATATCATACTTAACAACCCTGACAACAGCCAGTC
>NW_015388054.1:308647-311690 GCF_001527695.2 Protobothrops mucrosquamatus | reverse complement strand
AAAAAAAAAGAGATTTGTAAATTAATTTGGTTAAACAAATGTAAAAATACTTTCTAAGACCAAAATGGGAGGAAATGATATAAATGAAGAACACAACAGTCTATTACCATATTTTAAGGAAGAACTGGTGGTCTCTACTGCCTGAGGTAAACCTGCTTTCTATGTATATCATACTTAACAACCCTGACAACAGCCAGTCATGTGAACTCCCTGAATTCTTACAATTGGCCATGCCAACTAGGGAATCCTGGGAACTGAGGTCCACACGTTGCAAGACTGGGAAACAGTCATTTCTAAAATAGACTTCATATCAATAAACCAGGGCCTTGCTCTTACAGTTTGTTTTTTTAAAAGAACACATTTATTTGTTGGTTTCCTGCCTTTATTATTTTTTATAAATAACTCAGGTCGGTGAACATACCTAATACTTCTTCTTCTTCCTATTTTCCTGACAATAGCAACCCTTTGAGGTGAGTTGGATTGAAAGGAAGTGACTGGCACAAAGTCACCCCGTTGATAAAACTAGAACTCACTGTCTCCTGATTTCTAGCCTGGTGCCTTAACTAAAGAACGTACGAAATTAAAAATCACACAGTTTAGCTGATATTAGCATGTTCACAATAATAATAATACAACCATATTAGATAGGTCACATCAGAGGAGCTAGATGAAGAGTGTCTCTCCCATAAACAATGTGATGAGATGTGACTTACAGAAATCTATACCTGGGTCAACAAGGACTCCACTATGAGTTGGAGATCCCAGACATCTGGTGACAAATGGGCTACAGGACTCAGGACTTTGGCTGAGCAACAAGGGCCAGCAAGACTATTGGAAGAAAAATTGTCACAAATATACAAAGATTGAAAACAAAAAAGAGCCAGAGATAAAATTTTCGGAGGAGCTGGTCAAGTTTAAAACCGGGGAAGACATCCAGCAGATACAGGGAGGAGAGGGGAAAGGGCAAAGACCCCCCCTCCCCTGTTTCTGTATACATCTGGGCAAGAAATGACGGGAAACAACACAGACACACACACACACACCACCTCTTTGCTCATTGCTAACTGAGAAAAGGCGAGATAAACTTTTTGGAACAGGGCAATGTGGCATCATTCATTTTAAGGTCAACTCCTCGAAGCCTTGAGTGTCCCCAATGGGCCTTTAATTCAAATCCCTGGTTTGCGCTGCTTGTGCAACAAGGGAGGGTGCACAGAGCTCAAGGGGTATTGGTGGGCAGAGTAAGTTGGATCAAGGAGTGGGGGAGGGAGGGAGAGATAGGGAGACAGAGAAGGAGGGGAGGAGAAAAAGATTCTCTTCACTTCTGGCATTTAGCGAGTTATCCTGAGCAACTAGTTGCCCTGTGTGGTGAATCTGTTTGGACGAGTTGTGCCAAAGCGAACTGTCCTTGGTAAACTGCTGGGGGGAGCAGCCAGTGAGGAGCAACTGGGGATGGCCACGGTGGGTTGGATGGGGCGGGGGTGAGGCAGCTGTGCCCAACTGTCCCATTTCACATCCTCAGATATCCTGGACCTATGCCATAAAGTTTATAAACTAAGATAAAAGTTGTCTTATCCACATTATATTTAAAAGTTCTAGGAACTACAAAATATTAACGGCTTAGAGTTAAGATTTCAGAGGAATTTCCTTATATCAGAAAGATATTCTTGATTTACACTGAATCAGTACTAAGCCCACAGTTTCAGTGGTGGGATTCAGCCGGTTCGCACCACTTTGACAGAACTGGTAGCTAATTTTTTGTTGCCCAGGCCCAGAATGGACTTCCGGAAGCAGCATCCACACAGATATTTGAATCCCACCACTGCACAGTTCCCAGTTTTGCTGATATCTTTTGTTTGTGGTATTGCTATTACCTATTGTAACTAATTAATAGATTTCTTTACAATAATTTATATCATTATTTGGAGAAGAGAAGTTATGGATTCATAATGAATACTAAAAATAGCTATTCCAACTTTTGCAACTATCTTTTGTTTGAAGCAAACTGTTGCCTAATCACATCTTGATTAAAATCACAAATTTACCCATTGTCTTTAGACAATCCTCACTTCTAACCTGGGACAGAACAGAAATATGGAGGGATGGTAGTGAAATAAGATCTGAGAAAACTATAGCATCTAAAAATAACTATACAACGAAAAGTAGCTGAGTCATGGAACATTGAAAAAAAGAAAAAAGACTACAGGTGAAAAGACTACTCTTTTCCTTACTCTCTCATATACCAAAAAAGCACTCGAATTTTGGGCTGACGTTCAACTGTGACTTTTCAATCACATTTCTACTACCTAGGATTTTTATTTATTTTAGTTTTATCACTGCTGATCTCTAAACATTGTTTGTTACAACAGAAACAAAAGCATAGAATGAAATTTGAAATTGAAATTTCCTTAGCAATGGGTACACAGTATCAACATCAGGAGAAATAGGCAGTGATCAATTGTCATTGAAAACAATTTGTAGCTTGAGATCAGGTCAAATGCAATTTAAAATCAACTAATGTTGCATATAGAGATCAATTTAGTTTATTTTTCCGCCAGATGGTTTGATATAAAGGCTGGGTGTAAAACAGAAAGCCAGGATGAAAGCCAAATTGTTGCTTTGCCAGGATATTTTCAGACTCCATCCAAACCACTAATCAACCGTACAGATGTCTGGCATACAACTTGCTAACTCTACTCAGCAGGCTGATAGGCCTACAATTTAGAGGTAACTTTTCCTCAACCTTATAAAATATAGGGATTGTTACTGCCACTTCCCAATCTTTCAGGACACATGCAGTGTGGTCAATAAAAGAGAAAAAAAAAGTTAGAATTGAGACACAGCATTTATTTATTTATTTATTAAATTTATATACCGCCCTATCTCCCTTACGGGACTCAGGGCGGTGAACAGGCGATAATAAAAACCACAATAAATATACACGAGTTTCTGTTCTAAAATCAAATTAAATAACAGGCCTGCTCTAAAAGTACCCCATACAAAACCCCCACTAAAACATAATCAAACTATGCCAGGCCGGCCGCAC
>NW_015388054.1:304128-308178 GCF_001527695.2 Protobothrops mucrosquamatus | reverse complement strand
CTAAGGAGGCCCTCTCTGTGGGAGCGGACTGGTCGAAGGGAGCTCATGTTGCTCTTGATTACTTTTGTTGTTGTGTGATTTTACTTGGTGGTTTTACCAGGCTTTCATTGCCTTACCAGCAAAACTATTTCCATACAGATTACTGGCGGCCACTGGTGTGTGTGTGTGTATGTCCATGTCCATAAATGGCTTCTTTGACCCTTTTGCACAGGGGCAATTTTTGGAGTGAGTGAGATACAACAACACTACAAAAGAGTGCTGAATTTTCAGATTGAGTGGCAGTAATCAGCTCTGGCTAAGCCATCTTTGTAGCTTCCCTCATTTCACCCTTGAGCAGGTTTTTGATATATAAAGTTCAGTGGAGGAAAGGACAATGGGTGATCTCAGTACATTTGATATGCATAACAGGAAGTCTCCAGTTTATGAACCTCTGGCTTATGAACAATTCCTAATTACAAACAGGCTGCTGACCAGCAGTGAGATCTAACTCAAATGGTGGATGATGCTTCTGCCTTGCAAACTGAAGAGCCGCCAAACACAGTGCCTCCATGAGAATCATGAAGTAGTGAATGCATTTTTAGTGGTTCCTGAAAGCACGGTGCAGCTTCAGCAAATCTTCAGCTTGAGGCAGAACACCATCTGCTATAGAAGCCAAGATTTCCCTGTACGCCATTTATTTGCCTATCAACCTCCGATATCAGTGCTGAGCTGCTTTTTGCCATTCTCACACCACTGCTTCCCATTGCAATCTTTCTCTGCCTTCTTCTATGAAATCAGTTTCTGCTATGACAGCAGTTCTCAACCTATGGGTCGCGACCCCATTTGGGGTCGATCGACCATTTCACGGGGGTCGCCAAGCAAGGCTGTCCGCCATTTTTTTCCCCTTTTCCGGCGGGTGCCTTACCTCCCTTGAGCTGGGCCAGCTGGTGGTCGGCCTGCTCCATCTCTGCCGCTTGCCAGCTACGCCTCGGCCGGCGCAGGGGTCGGAACCACGCATGCGCGGCGCTCCCGGGCAGGGAAAGTCCTCGACTTACGACCGGTTGGGTAGTCCTCGACTTACGACCGGTTTAGTCCTCGACTTACGACCGGTTTAGTCCTCGACTTACGACCGGTTTAGTCCTCGACTTACGACTGGTTGGGGGTCGCGGCATTAAAAAGGTTGAGAACCACTGTGCTATGACATTTGTTTGCAGCAGAAAACTAGCAGGGGTTTTTAAAGAGTTTAGTTTTAAAATGTAAAGTATCTGTCCCTCTTACAGCTAAGCAGCATTGATTTAGGCCACATCTGGGGCCATGTTGCTTGCAACACCATGTTCTCACACAGCAGAGAGTAACTCTAGGATGTAAGTGGTCTCCACTCTGGGTTTCACGCTGGGTCTTCAGCAAATAGAAATATACACTTTTTTCCTGGCTGATAGGAGCTCGGAATACATAACGCCTTTAAGTTTAAATAATTCTCTTTGTGATGTTTACATTTCTTCTAAAATTTTCCTAAGTTGCTTAAGAAACAGGTTTCATAAGTACTCGAAACAATAAAAAAAATTTTTAAAAAAAAATTAAATAAGTTTATAGGTAGTCCTTGACTTACAACCACAATTGGGACCAGAATTAACATTGCTAAAGCAAGGCAGTTGTTAAATGAATCACCCTGATTTTACTACCTTTTTTGTCACAGTTGTTAGGCCAATCACTACAGTTGCTAAGTGAATCATGCTGTCTTTAAGTGAATCTGGCTTCCTCCATTGACTTTGCTGGTCTGAAGCCAGCTGGGAAGGTCGCTAATGCCGATCACATGATCCCGGATGCTACAACTATCATAAATATACAGTAGTGGCCAAAATTATAGAAACCTTTTGGAAAAAGTGTACAGTAGAAATGCCACCTTTGGTTAAGTTTCCACCAATTTTTCTTCTTTATAACTGTAGCCTTCTTCACTTAATAATACTATTTTACATCGCTTTCAGGGCGACCAGTCAACTCTTTACACCATTACTTATTACGTTTTAAAAGCTCACTAAATGAAAGAACACAAAAAAACCCCAACCAACTGGATAGCGATCACATAACACACTGACAAATGTCCTCCTCTCAGCTTCAATACATGACATCAATAACTGAATCCTACTGTGATTTGATTGGCTCATTGCCAAAACAAGATGATACCTGATTGGCTTTCTAAACACTCATGCTCATTGGCTACAATCCGATGAAGGAAAGCTACCTGATATCAACCTAAGCAAGTTGTGCTTCCTTTTTCTGAATATTTGGCTATACCTTTTCATAGAATACAGTACAGATAATTGAACAAACTTTGTTGCATTACATTCTTGATTAAATTATCTTTCCATTGATATATAATTTTATGATACTACTCCAAGGAAAAGTGGTGTTATTCGCCATCAAACCTCAAAAATACACTTTTCCCAAAAGGTTTCCACAATTTCGGCCACTACTGTAAGCTGGTTGCCAAGTGTCAACCAGCTGTGATGGTTGTAAATTGGTTTAAGGCATTTTTTTCAGTGCCTTTGTAATTTTGAACAGTCGCTAAACAAGATAGGTCGAGGACCTACCTGTATGCTAGAAAGGACCCATAATAAATTCCTTCCAGGGAAGTAATAAATGATTGCCACACCCAATTTTATTTGTTTGAAAGATGTGATAAATTGTCAGTGCACCAATGTATTAATAATACATTTTAAGTTTTTACAAAGCTCTGATACACAATTCAGAAGCTTGATTTCACTGGGAGAGGGACAACAGACAGTATCTTCTCCTATTGTTTGCCTTAAAACTGGATCTATCCCTTTCCACTTGACTCACTGTTGTCACATAAGCTTCCAGTAACCCAAATTAGCGATAATGCTTCCCCTTCTATAGAGTTCTCTGACAAATTCAAGCATATTTATCCTTCTTATCAAATAAGCCAACATTCTTTATTGTACTTATCCAAAGTACTTATATACACATATACATAAACACACACACATAGACACAGATGCGCACAGGATATAAACTTAAAGGCACCGAGCTAGAAACCAGAAGACTATGAGTTCTAGTCCCATCTGAGGCATGAAAGTCAGCTGAGTGGATTTCGGCCAGCCACTCACTCTCAACCCCTGGCATCAAGCTTGGGCGATAAGTTGATCAATTCCTGTCACAACCAATGGATCAACACTCAGTTGATCCAAAAAAAGCATACCTTGCACTGTGAGAAGAATGCTAGGAAGAAAAAAAAAGCATAGTCCTAGAACTAGCTTTCTAATATTCATTCAATTGATTAACTCTAATTTATTTAAAGCATATTCAAGTTTTCTCAACTCTTTCATTTTGATTAATGAAATTCTTCCAATTCTAATCTGATGAATAGACAGATGGACCTGACTCAATTACTCAAGTTCCGATATTGTAAAATATTAAATAAACTATAACTGGCTGTTATTCTATTCAATATTTTGCCAAGCAAAGCAAATCATACATAGTGCCTAAATAAATAATAATTTTTGCTCACCAAGAATTTCAATGAAGCAACTGATTTCTAATACCACCACCATCGCCACCTACTTGTTTAACAATTTTTGTTGCTTCTGTGTTTCTCCGATAAAATATATATTTATATTCATCCATCCATACTTCTGCAAGGCGAACTTGATTCCGGGTAATCACTTGAGTCCCTTTTGGGAAAGTATGGGGGCTCTTGCTGCGAAACACGTGACCCACAACTGAGCAAGGTATAATTTCCAACTGCCCCCCACACTGCCACACCTGAAAAATACAGAACTGTACTCAGTAAAACCTTCAGTAGCTGCTATCAGGTCAGAGTGCTACAGGAACATGTATGTACTGAAAAGATTTAAAGTATTGCATTGCCACACAGATACTACTAAAACAAAGAAGTTTTTTTTAATATGAATTAAGCATGAATTAATAAATAATGTGCTGACCAAGCCAAGGATACCACGCCTAGAATTTACACATCATTTTATTTTTCTATCCCATCGTTATCATATGGTTAATTTATCTGCTCTGTCTGCAGAGTGGAGCTAAAGGTTT
>NW_015388054.1:267580-302584 GCF_001527695.2 Protobothrops mucrosquamatus | reverse complement strand
TCCCACCCAATCAGCTCCAACCCCACTGGCAGTTAAAAGGAAGAAACAGCTGCGATCACACACCACTCTTAGAAGCACGAAGCTGAAGACACCAGCCTGAAGATGACGAATGTGACTTCGTCGAAACGTCGCCAAGGTACGTTTAATTCTACGCGGGAGAAAACCCGAATAACTAAAGACCTACATATATATATATATAAGACCTTAATCTTATCTTTCTTCAAATGAATCTGATCAACTGAACTAATACCATCAAGCAAATATAGCCAATGTTATAAAAGTGCAAAACCCATCATACAATGAAATATCTTACTAATTCTGTTCTTTTGCAATCATATCCCAGTTTCTTGAAGAACATTTGGAGTGTGTGTGAAAGAGCAGTGGGATTTATTCTATTCTAACAGAACAGTATGTCAGTGAAATGACATCACTAAATATAATTCTATATCAAAGTCAGCGGAAGCAACACATCAACAGCAGTGGAACATACATTTATGAAAATGACTTGACTGCTGTCTGAACTTATACTGTAATACATTTCAAAATCAGAAACAGAAAAGAGTTTTCCTGGGGTTAAAAATGGGGGCTTTTGATATCTGAGGGTAAATAATCTTATTTGATTTGACATTCTTCCAGCCTAATATAGTAATATTGCTACAGTGAAATTAAATCACTGAAAAGTCGACAAGTTCAATAACTTTTCAGAAGTCAGTCATTACAAAGAAATAAAGTAAAATCTAATGTAGATTTCAAGTGAATTATAGGATCCGATCTGGGTTGGTCACTGGGACCATAGGTTTAGTCTTCCAAGATTTTGGACTTGTGATGGAGCCCATCCTTAGGGAACTTCTCTCTCAAGAAAGAGAGAGAGAAAAGTCCCATGAGGATGGGCTCCAGCACAAGTCCAAAAGCTTGGAAGTTTAAACCTCTGGCTCCGGTGACTGACACAGATTGGATCCTGCAACCGTATCCTGGGACACGTGTACTTATCTTCATTCATGAATTATATCTAGCCTGCATTCCATAATATTCTAAAAATTCTAAAATCAACTCTTTCCCCATGTACAACCCATTTACAGTTAATCAAACTATTGATCCTAGGTGTCAGCCTTTTGAGATAGGCCGACCTTTCAAGCAGTGTCAGGAAAGAGCTTTCCAGAGATTCCAGCATTCTATTTTATTGTTGTAGGATTTATTAGCAGAAAGCCTTGTCCCAAACCTTCACCACTCCGCTTTAAAGACAAAAAGGTCATGGTGGGGCTGTTCTGAGTTACTTTCTCATACTTCTTCTTACTTTCTCAGGGCTGAATAAACATTACATCTCTCCCATCTCCTTCACAAAACCTGAGGAAATTTGCTCCACACTTAGGAATATTAGCATGGAATTCTTTTAAAGTTTGCATTGCAGCTATTCGGTTATGTACCACTTTTAATTTATTTATTAAATGTATTTGCCACCCATCTCATTTTTGATGCAACTTTTACACTGAGTGGATAGAACTTATTTTATATTAATTTTTGCACACATTAAGTGGACCAGGCTTTCTTTGGGTGCAAGAGATGAAAGCTGGATAGCCAGATACATAAAAACATAGAACTTTTTGTTCTTTTGTATTTCATTCACAAAAAAAGCATGACAAAAAGTGAATAACTCACGTTTCATTACTTACTTAATAGGATAGGTTTCATCTTTCCTTCTTTTGTTTTCATGTTCAGGAAGAGATTCCCAGCCAAAGGATAAACTCCAGTCAAAATTTCCTCTGTTGTGGTTTTGACCATAAGGAGAAGGTTTATTAAACTCAAAAGTATTGAGGTCAATAGAAGAAATATCAGGGCTTACAACACAAGTATCATTTTCAGCTATTCTGGCTAGTAAAGGTTCTAGCCATCCATAAAAACACTCACCTAAAAGAAAGAACATTTCAAATACACTTCAACTATAAATATAATTTTAGTCCCTGGAAATTATTTTTAAAAACTGTTCCACAGGACACTTTTTTTATCAATTTCATAAATACTTCTACAGTTTACAGACAATTATCATTAAATAACACTAAATACGTATTGTCAAGGGAAAATATAATTAATTTTAAATAGTTTTCCTAGCCTAATAATTATTCAAAAGAAAAAAAAAGTTCAATGTGTCTGAAGCCATATAGAGAAATATTGTAAAAAATCTTGAAAATTTTAATTAATCCTGTGAATAAGACAAATATTGTTTTATTATATTTTATATTAAATGTATTTTTCAGTTTTCAAACATAATTCAATAGTTATTTTGGTAAATAACAGCCAACATATAAACAAAGGCAAAAAGAAGGGCAAGAACAAAGATTTAAACAGATGTAGACAAATTCTAGATTCTTTTATATTGCTTTAATTTAGTTTATGTAAGAAAATGGTCAACTAAATCTGTGAATAAACTTGGATGCTTCTCTGAAATCAGCGAAATCTAATTTCTTATTCAACTGCAGTTCTTTCAACAGCATATACATTCATCAACTGCAGGAAAAAAAGTTGTCCTATGGAAATTTCACAAAATAATTCTAAAGAAGCAGCTGCATTTTTTTTCATCTTTCTTGCCTTATACATTTTATAAGTAGCTAAGTCTAAGTCCTGAGAAATGGAAATACAAAACCTCTGCTTACTACTGTACATAAAGGTAAGAAAGCAAAGTAGTAATATTCAGTTATTAATTCTGTTTCCTCACACTCAACTCTCTTGTCAAAAGTCTAAGTACTCAAAAGAAAACTTCTAAACAGGTTAGGTTTTTTTTTAATTTCTCCTGTTTACTGGAAGGAATTTTGAATTAGCTGAGAGGAACATTAAATTAAAAGTGCCTTTTCAAATATAATGTTTAAAATTTAGTGATCACACCTAGGAAAGAAGAAATAATAAAGAAAAACAGAACTTTATTCCTTTTTTGGTACTTGAGCCAATTAGGAATCGGTATTCGGCCTAGTTAAGATATCCTATTCTTTCCCACTTTTTTTAAAAAAATAAACTTAAATCTCAGTATATTCAGTATACTTCTAAGTGTGCCTTCAATTTGTTCTTTAACAAATTCTGGCAATATCGCTAGTTGTTTTTGTTTAAATTCTGGCAATATTTACTTATTTTTGATACCATAACATTTTATTGGTTTAACCTTTCTTTTGAAAAGTCTAAGCTCTGCAGGTGCTTGGAAGCAAACTGTTCTTGAATTTTAAATGTGCAAGGAATTGGGAGCCTGTTGTTATTCAAGGAAAGAAAAGTATTCCATGTAAGTTCAGAGATGTTTTTCTTTCCATATTTCTAGATCCTGAGACTGGAAACGTACTCCTGGGTCAGAGTTCATAAAAGTTTTAGAAGACCCGATAGAACAATCACTTCTAACCAGTGAGCAGTCACAGCAGCACTTGACATATTTAGGTGTTGTTAGAAAAAGGGCAAAGGGTGGTTCTGAAAAAGGGCAGAGAACACTCTTGTGTTTTCTAATCATGGAGACCCACAGTACCATTTACTGGGCACTGATTTTAGTTTTATTCTAATGGATAAAGACAGGGTGAAAGAAAAAAAATATACACATGCTCATAAGTATTTTTATCAAATCACTATTTCTATCTAACAATTCTCTGGCAACAATTCACTTACTTATTTGGAATTACTCAATTATTTCAAGTCTTGAACTGTAAGATAGGATCAATGTATGTGAGCTGTTCTGGATTTTGGAGTTACTTAGAAGTAATTGCTTGCTTTTACATTTAGTTCCCAATTTCGTTTGTGCTGCAACTAATTATGAATTATACTGTTTTACAATAATATACTTTTGAACACCAGACTTATCCTGCTGAGATATGCCTTCAATTCTCTTTACTAATTTTAAGAAATGTACTGTTTAAGTTCTGGACTTCTAAATAATAAGTTATGATGGCAATATCTCAATATTCTCAAGTTTGAAAAATAGCGTATTAAATGGTGCAGTGGGGGAATGGAATTCTAAAGCTTCTCTATTTTCTCAGTTCCTCTATAACACTATAAAAATCCCAACCATTTTATGCCAGGTTTTGTAATGTAACCCCATATATTTAAATACCTACTTGAGAATTCTCAAGTAGGTATTTAAGAAACAAAAAACTATTTCCTACTCTAACAAGATGAAACATGTCATCCGCAATGCTTCTATTAAATTAAAAATAATTCAAAAGAAAATCACACACATAGTATGCATTTATTTTATTGTATGTTAGTATATTTTTCATATTATTATTCCTTGAGAGACATGCAACATGTTTTGCGGTTCAAACCCCTTGACCTCAGAATATCGATTCCAATCTGGAAAAGAGCTCACCAGAAGTAATTTGATCTGAAATGAGCTATAGTAGCTTCCCTAAATCAGTGCATCCTAATTTTAGATTTGATAGAAATTCAGTGACAAAATAGGATAATATGTCTCAAGTTACTCGGTGCTCAGTGAACTATCTAGACATACTTACAGTGTGCATCCAAAAAAGTCAGGGTTTCTCCGGTAGCTACTGAAGCACCTAACAACCGAGCAGTGATAAGCCCCTTTCTTTCCTTTTGTCGGACAACTTTAACTATTTGGAATTGTTTCACATACTCATCTAGTTTATCCTGCAAGTAGTCTGAAAAGAAAACAAGTTATTTTCTATACCTTCAACAAAAATAATGTTAAAATTTATTTATTAGGATCAGTTCTTCAGTGAAGAAAACCAAAAATAATGTAATTTTTCAATGACCGTAGTTACAGTTCTAAAAGCTTCCTTATCATCTCATTACTAAAAGATGAAAAAGTGACCAAACAAGTATCACCTTAATTCAGCAAAACTGTAATTGCTAATATCTACTAACAAAGTTAAGCTTTGGCAAATTTTTGTGCTTTTGGAAAAAGTGATCCATATATTTAGTTGGAATCAAATGAATGTTATTTTGTATCATTTAAACCAATTTGGCTTTATAATCAAGCACTTTATAACTGAATATTGTTATAGACAAGTGTTACATTTTAAAAGAAAAATTAAAGGTTAGCTCATCCTGATTTAAGAGACTATGACCAATGCTTTAAAGAGAATAAGTTGTTGATGGAGAATATTGTTTAAAAAAAATCTGTTTTCAATATGAATTATATGAATTTCTTATAATGATCCAGTACCTCTGACAGGTAGCAGGAATCAGCCTTACGATCTACGTAAAAATGTGTATCACATTTATCATTCATTCAGGGCAATAACATTCCCACAAGTCCTATATATACACAATCGAAAATGATAATTTTAGATCACAATGGACTACCCACAGGCACTTTTAGAATATTACTCAATTGCATGAATGGTTGTGGCAGTGTCATGCAATAGGAACAATCAGCAACAAGATGAGCTGTTCTAATCAGAAAGAGGCTTTTAGAAGACAGAAGGAAAAGTTGAAAATGGACAACTGATATACTGGGAAAATACTTACTGATTAACAAGACAAAGGGGCACATTCTACGCCATATTCTACTACGTATATGATTAAGCATGTAATATCAGCTAGTTTTCCCCTTTGACAACAAAAAAGATATTGCTGGTTAGCTCAGAACCAAGATAAATAACTTGTTGCACATATATGCCCATCCTTCTCTTGTTTGTAGTACTGAGCCTCCCCACAATTGCTTGAATGGCTTCAGTTACTGGTTAGGTGAGGGTAAAAAGAATGTGCATCCTGTATTTCAACAATTTGTTAAGTCCTAAAACAGCCAGTAATGGCCACTGTAGGGGAAGAACTACCAGGATGAATTGATGCACCGTATTCTTTTAACATGAATCTTAGTAAATGTAGCATGCAAAGAAAGTCCGTGACTTAATTCAGATACATCCATCTTTAGACTTCTCAATGTAACGCTATCTACATATGATTTAGAATTCCTCCTCCTTTATTTTCCATCACCAAGGAACTTCATTAGAAAAAGTGTTCCTGCTTTATAGTGTAACAACCCTTTAAGACAGAGCAATAGTTTGACAGTAATTTATCAGGTTTAGCATCACATCAAGCATTGCATAAAACCAACTAGTCCAACTATACTGCTAAAATAATTTGGCACATTTCCAATTCTAGCTTGAGCAATTGAGATCTAGATGTAAAATAATCTTAACCATAATTTGACTTAGATTGAACTGAGCCAAAAAGAAAGTGCATGCAAACTAATTCAGCTTAAAAGCATATGTGGATGTACCTACATTGTACAGGTAGACTTCAACTTACAACTACCGTTTGGACTGGAACTTCAATCAGTAAGCGAGGTGATCATTAAGTGAGTTCTGCCCAATTTTACCACCTCTTTTGCCAAAGTTGTTAAGTAAAACACCACATTCATTAAGCAAATCACTAATGTTGATAAGCAAATCCCGTTTCCCCCATTGATTTTTCTTATAAAAAGTTGCCTGGGAAGGTTACAAATGGTGATCATGTGACCTCAGGACCCTGCAAACCACAGGCTGCCAAGCGCTCCAATTTTGATCACACGACTGTGGGAATGCTGCAACAGTTGTGCTAAGACTAGTCTAAGTCTCTTTTTTCATCATTGTTGTAATTTCAATCAGTTGCTAAACAAATGGTCCTAAGTCAAGGACTATCTCTATGTCAGTGGTGGCGAACCTATGGCACGGGTGCCAGAGGCGGCACTCAGAGCCCTCTCTGTGGGCACATGCACCGTCGCCCCAGTCCTAGGCCTTCAGCTGGGTTTTATAAAACCTTTTCGCTTTAGGCCTCCACCACTGTGTGCAAAAAAAAAAAAAAAAGGTTCAATCAGTCAATTTCAACTTCTTGCGGAAAAAAAAAGATCTTGCAAAGTTGGAATTGATTGATTGAACTTTTTAGTCCCATCCAGTCTGCCGTTACCACCGCAGCAACACTCACCCAATGGGCCACGCCCAGCCAATGGGCCACACCCACCCGGCACTCGACGATGCATAAGTGGGTTTTGGGTTGCAGTTTGGGCACTCAGTCTCTAAAAGGTTCGCCATCACTGCTCTATGTGATTGTTTGTATAGTATATGGGAGGTGAATATTTCATCCCTTGAAAGGGCTGTCCCTTCTTTATTAAAGAAAGAAAAATGTGTATATTTTCAGGATATACCGTATTAATTAGTAAAAACCAAATCTGAAAGTAATCTATAGTTTAGAGACAGCATCTTACCGTCCACACTGGCATCATCTACCAAAAGTATTTCCTTCAGTAATATTGCAGGGGAAGTATACATCACACTATAAACTGTTCTCAGAAGAGTTGACCATGCTTCATTGTGAAACACTATGATAACACTTGTAGTAGGCAGTGGAGGACAGCGCTTAAATTTCTGTTCAATACATCTGGAGGATAAAACCATAGTTTATAGGAAAAAATTGAATCAGAAATGTCAGATCTTGATACTCATGGCATCGATAAAACACGATCAATGAGCTTTGCACGTATGGTAAAACTATTTAATCATTACTTTAAAAAACCCTAACAAAAGTAACATGGCACAGGTGTTTTCTAAGAATCTCATTTAAAACAATAAAGTGATAAACTCTGTATCACATTGTGTGTAATGGTATGTGGAAATGACCTTGAGAGACTGGGCCCAGAGATGCTGTCTAGGGAATGCTCAGATAAGAGACAGCTTAGTCTACAGCTGTAAATTAGGTGGGGTAAGCGGTACAGAAGAAGCCTTTACGAATTTCTTGGGATGAGATCTATACTTTCAGACATGCAAGATTCTACTAATATAAGCTACAATAAAGTAGAATAAGCTCATCTGGTCAAATTTCCTATCTAATCCACCTTATAAGATTGACATTATGAGGGAATATAAAGATTTGGAATAATTGCCCACAAACCTGCATCATAATTAGCAAACTATTCAAATTTAAAATAAACAAGTTTAAAATAAAAAAAAATCTACTGCTGGAAAATTGCATTAAGAGTTTAATCAATGTATTGGAAGTGCTCCAACCCCATATAAATTTTTCAAGATTTCTTTTAGATGCATGATTTGCTATCATCAACTATTTCAAATGTAGGTATGTATCTGTATGCTATACCTACAGATGTAAGAATTAGCAATTATGTTATTTATTTATTTATTATTAAGAAATTTTTATAGCCATCCTACTCATTCACAGTAACACCAGACGACTTACAAAAATAAAATCCCAATACAAAATCTAATAAACCCACACCCTCCTGGCGACAACAATCAAACCAATCACTTGATGACCCCGTATCACCATGGGGTCCCCAGGCCCACTGGCAAAATCATGTCTTCAGAAAGACTGAAGGAGTGTCAAGATGGGGGCCAATCTTATTTCCACAAGGATGATGTGGCTTGGAGGAAGCTATAATAACAGTAGTCACAGTTCACATCTTAATACAGAAATAGAAGCTCAAGATACCCTTTTTCAATATTTTACATATTTTTAATCAAAAACTAGAATATTTGTTCTTAGATCCAAATACATTTCAACGTACTCAGGAGGTCGTGTGTCTGGTCCTAGATCTCGATGTAAAGAAATCCTATCACTGGCAAATGCATTAAAACAATGCTTTTCTTCACCATGCTCTTTCTCTTTCCGTTCATCTGGGCTTAAATTGATGATTTTGAATGCTTTACCAGAAGCCCCTGGAGTATTAGGGTCCTGAGGGGGACGGTCAAGGTAAGGAGTCAATTCAGCAGCTGTGTAATATCCTGGTAAACAATGCTTCTGTTCAGCATTATGAGTCTGCCTAAGAGGTGCTTTAATTTGCATTTTTGGTTTTGCAGCTTTAATGTTGTTCACAGCATTTAACACTAGATCTAATACAGTTTTCTTTTCATCATGAGATGGCACTCCAGGTTCCTCATTAAATTCTTGGACACCTACTTCTCGTTGTAACAAAACCAAAATTATTAAGAAGACAAAAATAACGAATGTAAACTTCCAAAGTTTCTTCTGGGAAAACTGTTTCATTATGAAGCGCCGTAGCATTCTCATATAAGTCATCATGGAGAGTAGACATATAGAACTGCTTCAAAAATGTTCTTTTATACAAAATTGTTCACAAAATGGGAAAACCTGCAAGATTTTTAAAAATATTAATCATACCAATGTATGTTTATTCATAAAAATAATTGCAACAATTTAAATTAATAATAAATTCATAAAGTCACTACCGTTTAGGGTTGCTGAAATAATGTTCATTTTCTAACCTTATTAGAGTATTTGAATACTATAAGAACCCTCATTAGATACATCTGCCAGGTTATTCTTATTGTACATAGATTATTCTTAGGTATATTTTTCTATATATTTTAGATCAGATCCTCTAAAAATTTTAATTATTAGACATAAACAACCACTTGGGGCTATGAATCTCAAGGAAGTTTACAATATTCTGTTATGTGTCCCTGAATTGTGTCCCTGAAATAGGCGGTTCAAACTTCGAAATGAGTCATTCTGTTTTGGAAGTGTTCCAACTTTGAAAGGTACTTCTATTTTATGTGCTTTGGATATGATCCAACTTTAAAACGGTCCTTTTCTGTTAATGCCCGTTTCTCAGTTGATCACTTCTGGAACATTCAGGTGGCCCATTTTGGGACTGAAAAGACAAAATGTTTTGCGCATCCCAAGATAAATCTCCACTTTCCCTTTCAGTATCCTATATGCATTTTCAGATATGTTTCAAAACCATTTTTACACCTTTGAATGGTTGAAGACTTTTACAACTAAGATTAGCAAAACCATTTTTACAATCTCCCTACTGGCAGAGAATCATTTCTACTTGAAAAAACATCCATATTAAAATAGCAGTAAAATGTATTAAAACAGCACCATCCAAATGATAAAAGTTACATTTTAATTAGAACCACCGCATTTGTCCTTTTCAAATGAAACTTCTGGTTGTATTTTTTGATTGCCAGACAGTAAAAGAAAAACCTTGTAGTTGCAGTATTAAGCAACAGATTGTTTATATCCAGTTCTACGTCATTTGAGAGGACAAAGAGGTTAAGCTGCATTACAATGTTATGCATTTATTTGACATGGTAGCCATTCTAATTTTACAGATGGATGGATACTTACCAGTATGTCTCTCACATTACTCTGAATGTGTTGCTACCTGCTAGGCACTTTGCCTAAATCAGAATAATATATGCTATTTATTATTTGATAAGCATCTTGCCCAGTCAGGTATTAGAGATAATTTCTCAAGTGGTACTGGAAAGAACATTGCTCTAACCAGATGTGTGCTAGCCTTTCAGCCATATTGCCTTATGCAAGACTGGCAATCCTGTGTCTTAAAACTGTTTTGCATATTAGTTTTTGTGCAGCAAAAAAATCCCTCCAAACTGCACATACCATTTACTATAATCAAATTATTTGAAGGTATATGCACAAATAAAAGAAAATCTGTATCACCCTTCAGTATTACAATCCCTATTAAATCTCTTTAAAAATTATGAACATGTAGGAAAATTCTAGTTCAGAGTGGTAGAGCCATATCAGCAAAGTAAAATATTTTATATTCATTATTCAGATTTAGATTTAGATAAATTAAGACTCAGTAAGACAAACAAAGTTCCAGACTTTCTAGAGTCCCTAACCACTAACCACTGGCTCAATGAAAGCCCACTGTGAATATGCTACTGCTCCTGGACAAAGATCTGCTAATGCCACCCTTAATTTTTTCTGATCCAAGACAGAACATTGTTCCAACCTCACTGAAGCTCTTTCAGGCTCAGCTTCTTTATGGGATTCTGTTTGTACCTCATCCCGCAGGCTCGTGTTTCACCTCTCTGGAAAGGGTACAATCCAAATTCATAAGAGCAGCTCTCCAGATATCACGCTGTATCTCAAATGCACATCTACGAGTGGAGATAAGTATGATAAAACTTGAGTCAACAGTGTGTCTAGCCTTCTATAACCCTTTCCTTAAAACTCAACTTCTATCCTCAAGGCTTAGCACCATTAATTCTTGAAGACAGTTTTCAGTCCCCCTGGATCAAGGCTGTTGAATCTAATCTTTGAAATCCAGGCTACTCTCCCCCTACAATTCTTAACATGGATAATGATCAGGCGAAACAAACCCTGAAGCAAAGATTAAAGGATGCAGAGAGGCAAGCAGATCTAGGGAAGGCTCCAACCTTCCTGTCACCAGTACGCAATAGATATACTGTCACCACTGCCAGCTACCTTACATAGTTAGAAACCATCAGAAAGCTTACACAGTTACCCAGCCACCAGAAAGTTTCTCAACTGATCAACAGCAAGTGTAATTACCTCTATAAAAGCTGAAGTTTTAGGACTTCACTGGTCTCCAGCATTGAGGTATATGTTAATATAATGTCAAAGAGGAAAGACACCAGCAATGATCTTAGAGAAGCTACTGTTGCTGCCCATCAGTCTGGGAAGGGCTATAAGGCCATTTCCAAATAATTTAAAGTCCATCATTCGACAGTGAGGAAGATTATTCGCAAGTGGAAAACATTCAAGACAGTTGCCAATCCTCCCAGCACTGTATGTCTCAGCAAATTCACCCCAAATTCAGACCGTGCAATGCTCAGAGAAACTGTAAAAAATCCAAAGATTACATCTCAGGCTCTACAGGTCTCGGTTAGCATATTAAATGTTGAACGTCTTAAATTTTATTTTATTTATTATTTATACTGGTCTATGACTGCAATAAATTGAATATTGATTAGATTGGAACAATGAAGCTTGGGAATTTGATCAAATATAGAAAATGAGATATAAACATAAAAGGAAGGGATTTAATCACTTTATTCGATCAAGTTAAAAAAAGAATATACTGTAATTTTTGGTAACCATTACTGGACTTTTGCTAATTAGGATGGGTGATATTTTAAAGATGTACAGAGAATGTGATGAGATGCAGGATGAAGAGATTGTTATACTTTAAGAGATGGTAATAAGTTGTTAAAGTTGTTTATCCTTTATAAAGGGGGACATTATTTTGATTCTTTCTCTTTTTACTTCATTTTTTTTCTTTGCATGTTTATCTTTTCGTTTTTCCTTTTTATAGTTTGTATTAGTTTTATCCCTATAATGTAAGTTTTAATATTTTTTAAAAAAAAATTACCAGTGTATAAATCCTGATTAAGAGAGACTGAGATAATCCATCTCAGCTAGGATACTCTATAGCCGGAACACAACTATCATCGCAACAACTTATTCAAAAGTAGCAGGTTGGAGACTGGCTAACAGTTCCCCAAGATGGATGGGTCAAAGATAAATTTTTAAGGGACATTTAACTACCTCCTTCAAGGCCATGTCTTTCCTCCAAAGACATATTTATCACCTCTTTGATCTTTGCCCTTTTGTGTCCTCTATGGCTGCTTGTATTATCCAAGAAGAGCAAGGCTCTAACTTGCAGGTGGCTGAGCTACAGAGGATACTGTCAACTTCCTCAGGTGTCACAGGCTTGAAAAGTCTCAAATTACTTGGCAAGACATTATTTCTATCATCTCATCAGTATCTGCCCATCTACCATCCAACTCAGATCCAGTATAAGAGTATAGAGAAGGATGCAGATGGTCTGGAAGAAAATATGCAACACCTACTATATTATAAAAACATCAGCTTAGCCCAGTAAGATAGGAAAGGGCAAGGAAGAAATTCAGACTGATCCAGAGTATAAAAGGGAGAGAGAAAAGCTATCAAGCTTTCACAATTTGATATCAAGAGAATTCTAATATTTATTGGGTGGTCCCAGCTTCGTTTACTTCAAGAGATAGTATCTTCAAAATGCTTAGCAAATTGCTCAGGCAAGTCATGTCATTAATGCTGCTAGATGGTCCTTTGAGAATGTAGTAACCATGGAAAAGTACTAATATTTCACTGCTCTTAGTGTCACAGAATAGGCACAAATGTGGGCTCATGCCTATGTCTGATCATATTTTAGTCATCTTCTCTTCCAGTGCTCTCCCGCGTAAAGACCCCCGGTATTTGGAAAAGACCCTCTTGGATCAGCAACAGAGTCAGGCCACTTCAGAGCAACCCCATTAAAAGCCCTGCCTATCTTTATCCTCCAGAGTTCAGCCAATCTATCCAAGAGTTATCTGCATGGTTGCTGGGAAATTCCCTAAGTGCCCATTGGAAATAAAGTGGATCCAGAAGGTGCTTAAAGCAGACCAATCCCCCTATGGAGAGTGGTGCTGATTGTGAATTCCAGCAAATGAACCATGACAACAGACTGATGTTGATGTCCTTTATCCTCAGATCATGAATTCCTCCAAGGTGAATACTAGTATCATGGCCCCACCACAGTAGTTTGTGCCACAAATTCCTGACAACTCCCGTCTCCCATTCATGGAAGATGACATTTCCCAGTACATAAACTGCTAGGGAGCCAGCCACCAATGATTTTCAAATAGTTGCTCTTACTTACATTTAAAATTGGAAAAAATATATGGTTGCTATTTTACTTAATAGAGATGTTATTCTCACATGCACTATGCGACATGCAGTGGTATCTTGCTTTTTGTTTTTCTGCTTAAAATGTGCTTAAGACTGAAATAAATTACATAACACCATTAAAATCTGCTTCATCAAAAGTCAGTCTAAATTTCAAGGCTTGTCTAATTAAATACATTAGCTTTTAGCAAAAAGATAACATATATGAAACTAGCGTGATCTTCCTCACAGGGACTTCTAAAACTTAGAGCAGATACCAAGAAGGCCATTCTCATAATTCTGCCAATAGTATGTTTCATAGTGGCTGAATAGAGAGAGCAACACCTCTCAAAGACCTTAAGACATGAATTTTATAAAGCTAACCAATTCAGTTAAACAAATCCTTGTGATTACATTACATTACACTAAGCTTGGTTAATTTCAATTATAGCTTTTTAATAGCCTACGGTTTTATGCAAACATTAGTGCAATTGGTCCGTATGTGATTCAATGTATTGTGTGAACCAGGAAAATGGGATAAATGCAGTAGTAAACTGATTTGTTATAGAATAAGAACTTAACTGCTCAGTGATCCCAGAATACTGGATATTAAAAAGCAGGGAAATGTGTGGACAAAGCATAGATTAGCCATAATTCTGAGCACAGTACTCAATTTTGCAAATGTTATGTTGCAGGTTCTACTTTTATATTACCATATTAATAACCACAATTCTTAAATTGCTGGTTCTCTTTTAGTCAAACAGCACTTTACTATGCACACAAAAGAGGACACAAGAGACTTAAAGAAAGCCCAAATTATAAAAATTCTTCAAAAGAAAACAATAAAAACACAATGCTGAAAGACTTCTAGATAGAAAGTCAGATGGGAGGAAGAATGTAATAGCACTGTGGAATGAAGTGTGACTGACTGGCTGGAGCTATGGACAGAAAATTGCAATAATTTGTTGAAAGCCTCATTTAACTTTTTAGAAAAGAGGATCTGTTCTGTATGAATGAAGATGTTCATTATTTGCATATTTTAAGGACCTTGTTGTATAGTGATAACTATACATCTGCATGATTTCTTATGATATCTCATGCTAATATCATTATATTTACAATTAGAAGAACAATTTGTTAAAAACTTTACATTAAAAATGTCCGGGATCTTATGAGAGAACAGAAATCTTTCAAGAGTAGCTATGTTTAATTTTTTAAAATTAATTTGATGTAAATGGATGCCATCTACTGGCACAACAGATGCTATAGCCTGCTGGAATAGTATTACAATACCAATCCTCAGGATACAAATTAACAAAAATTCTTAATGCAATGAGCAGAAATACCAAATTATTTCAAACTCTGGATGTTTTGGAAGAAAGCATTTTTATATTTATTTCAATGTAGGATATAGATATCCTATTGTTTGTAAATAAGCCAAAAATGGGGGATAAATTACTATGAATTCTAATGTCAATCTCATTTGTATAAATAGTAAACATAGTTGTCAAGGCAGGTGGCAAGCCCATATAAATGGCTGAGCAAGCAGCGTTGGCAAACACAGTAAAAATTTACATGCAGAGATCCTATATGTTGGCTATGAAACATTCATAGTTCTCTCAATCCAAAGCTGTTGTATTACCTCATATTGATATAATTTGTATCATGCAATAAGTAGAGCTATTCTAAAAATTTAGAAAAACTTTCTCCAATCACACTTCTGGTTAAATTTGGGAAAGAGAAGTGAGCATTTTCAGCTATAAGAATTACATGAAGTATAGCTTAAAACTGCTTTTCCAAGAAAAGCCTTCATTTACATTTGGAAACAAAAACATCATTTATTGTTTGAGTTCAACAGATGGCCAGAGAATCAGTGAGTTATCTTGTTAAGCCTGGCATAGCATTCTCCAGTTAGCACAAAAAGAAAGAAAAGAAAGAAAAATAGAGCATCAAACCTATCTACATGGTAATATAGGTTATAGAATACTGATAATTATATGCCATCATGTAACTCTTAGTGACCAAACAGATTTATGAATTCTGAGTGTTGCTCTAACACAGGGTAAACAATTAATCTTCCAAAAGGCCATATGAAGGACAGTGGAGAGTTGCTGCCCCACCGCCACCGCCACCATGGACCAAACAGGGACGGAAGTGGCCGAGTTCTCTGACATTCAATTTAATGAAAGCAACAATAACCTAATTAGAATGGTTTTAATAACTAATGATATATTATTTAGGATTTAAAATTGTCAGATTAGGATCCATACGCATGGCAAAATATTTCAAACTATATGGTTTGGGATCTGGATCCATTCAGGTTAATTATGGACTGACAAGTACACTAGAAATGGTTTTCCAATGCTACTAGATATGTAGCAGTTCCTATCAGAATTTTTCTTTAATAGCAAAACTGCATTTACAGACTATGTATGGTACCAAAAATTGTGTTACTTATGTACTTCCTGATTTCTGACAGAAGTATAAATAGCATAACACATATACATACTGTTCTCTGCATCTAATAACTCCTAACAATTATCAAAACCTCAATATATTTACTGATCATATACAAGGGAGACTTACTTTTCTGTGATTTATGAAATTAAATAGTTTCTTCTGAGTAAGCATTACCATGTTATGTCAGAAAGATAGTTTTAGTTAGGCAACAAAAGGAAATATTTATAATAGTTTAATGCTAGCATCAAAAGTTTTCTTTATCACATCCCATGCCCATAATAGCTCAAGCCTGCTTCAGATTACATCCCACATCTTCTTAAAATGTTCTTGCAAACTAAATCTAGCAATTGCACCTCAGACTTAAGGGTTCTACTAAGTCACAGTGATCCCACTACAATCTCACGCTACTCCTCTCTTTTAAGTCAACATCTTCTGTTGGAAAATTACAACCTTCTACATCACTACCGGAAGCAGTTCCTGGAAATAAAATGCAGATTAGATCTGCCCCTGGCAACTTTTAATTTGCCTTAACTCAAAACCCAAACTTGCAGGGCAGCTCCAGGACCACACGGGGTTTTTTCATGTTAAAGATCCCCCCCCATCCTTCTGTACCCCCCCGTTTCTTTTATCATTCTAAAATCTATACAGTTCTATGATGGGGTTTTGACAGACAGTGCCCGAATTGTTCCTTAGGAAACAGCTATACCCACAACATTTTATCTCACAGCCCAGGGCTACCATTTAGCAATAGCCCGAACTAACCGAAGACACTTTTCGCACTTTTTAAAAATAGTTTGGGTGGCATGAAGAGGTCATTCTGACAGGATAGACCAGCGTCAAGGCACGACGCCCATCCAAACTCCCGTCCCTCGAAGCCTTGCATATAATGCAGTACCGCTATCAAATATTAATCGCTAGATGTAAAGCGGGGGGGGGGGGGAAGTCTTGCGAGGATGGGGCGCCCGCTTGTTCTCCCTCCGGTCCTCCTTCTCAATAGAGGCGCCGCCGACGCAAACCACGCAAGGCTTTTTGCCTTCGGGAGCGTTGCGGGAAGCGGGCGAGAGAGAGAGAGAGAGAGGGGGGGGGGGAATAAGCCGTGCTTCCGAAGACAGACCCTGCAGAGCCCTACCTTCTTTCCCCGGTTCGGATCCCTCGCCTACCTGTGGCCTCGACCAGCCAGCGGGAGAGGAAAGCAACCTTGGGCGCTCGCGGCTAGCTGTGCGGCTCTTTTTTTTTTTCTTTTTTTTTCTTTCCCCTCTTTTCGTTTCCCCGCCTCCCGCGCGAGATCGGCGGTCAAGGGAAATTGTGATTGGCTAACAATGCGTCGCCCGCGGCGCCCAGGTGAGCGCCCAAGCCGAACGCGATTGCGCTCGGCTGGGTTTCTCTGGAAGCTCAGGTGAGGCGAGAGCTCCTCCTTCCGTTCTTTTAACGGAAGGCAAGAAGGCCACGTGCCACGGGAGTGGCGGCTGGGGGGGGGGAGAGAGAGAGAAGAGAGCGAGGAGCTTAAGAGAAAGTGGGAGCGCGCGCGCACCGGCGATGTTTTGCCGCCTGCTGCAGCCCTCCGTTTCTGAACCAACTAGATGAGGCTTGCTGTAGCAGCGTGTTTTTAATACTCTCCAATCGCAAGTGCACCCTTTAGGTTTTGTTTTTTTTTCCCGCCTGTCCCGAAGTGTCACAAACTCCGTGCAAAAAAAAAAAAAAAAAAAAGGCCTTGTTTGGTGCAATCTTTCGCTCCTACTGAGTTCTAGATCCCCCTGCAGGTTTGATTTTGGAAATTAGCCCAATTGGCCGTTTCGGTTAGTTTGCTCTATTCCCATCGAGGTAGGGTCCCTCCAATTCAAAAGTGAAACCTATTGCTAAAGATGCCTTCAAAAAGGCTTGTTGGCTTGGGAAAAGTCAGGTATAAAATACCGGGGGGTGTCGTCGATGCTTAATGGGAGATCGGGTTCTTTAATAAAAAAGGAAAAAGGGGTTGCTAGATGCTACATTTATATGCCATACTCCTAGCAACTTTAGGGACTGTGTCAGTATAAAGATGTGAAAATCAGGTAAATTAAAGAACTCGGGCATATGTCTCCAAATTGTGGAGTCAAATCCAACTGTGGTCTCCAATTGTGAAGTCGAAAATGACTTGATGGTACATAATCAAAAATTAAACACCTTTAAACGGAAGTTAACATTTGGCACAAATTGTAATTGACAAATCGGCCTTATGTGTCCTACTGATCCTTATTGCCAGACAGAAAATAGGTATACCTGCATGCATTATCATGTGTGTGGGAAAAGTCTCTCTTCTAGAAAGTGATCAAACATGCTGGTGACTGTCTTATCTTTTAAACCCACTGGTTACAAGCTGTCCACAGGCAGCTTGGCTAGGACTTAATTTTCTTGCACTGATAAAAATAGTGCTGCATTACCTTGTGGACATGCCGTATTGGGGAGCAGGGGTGCAATTTTCCTTGCTGTCCATGATTTTCTTTGTTCTCTCTCACCTCAGAAAAGTGGCAGACAGTTCTTTGAGACAGCCAAGGAGGAGAAAGAATAATTTCCAATGCTTGAAAGTCACTCCTGCTCCCACCCTTTGCNGAGAGAGAGAAGAGAGCGAGGAGCTTAAGAGAAAGTGGGAGCGCGCGCGCACCGGCGATGTTTTGCCGCCTGCTGCAGCCCTCCGTTTCTGAACCAACTAGATGAGGCTTGCTGTAGCAGCGTGTTTTTAATACTCTCCAATCGCAAGTGCACCCTTTAGGTTTTTTTTTTTTTTCCCGCCTGTCCCGAAGTGTCACAAACTCCGTGCAAAAAAAAAAAAAAAAAAAAGGCCTTGTTTGGTGCAATCTTTCGCTCCTACTGAGTTCTAGATCCCCCTGCAGGTTTGATTTTGGAAATTAGCCCAATTGGCCGTTTCGGTTAGTTTGCTCTATTCCCATCGAGGGAGGGTCCCTCCAATTCAAAAGTGAAACCTATTGCTAAAGATGCCTTCAAAAAGGCTTGTTGGCTTGGGAAAAGTCAGGTATAAAATACCGGGGGGTGTCGTCGAGGCTTAATGGGAGATCGGGTTCTTTAATAAAAAAGGAAAAAGGGGTTGCTAGATGCTACATTTATATGCCAACCTACTCCTAGCGACTTTTAGGGATTGTGTCAGTATAAAGATGTGAAAATCAGGTAAATTAAAGAACTCGGGCATATGTCTCCAAATTGTGGAGTCAAATCCAACTGTGGTCTCCAATTGTGAAGTCGAAAATGACTTGATGGTACATAATCAACAATTAAACACCTTTAAACGGAAGTTAACATTTGGCACAAATTGTAATTGACAAATCGGCCTTATGTGTCCTACTGATCCTTATTGCCAGACAGAAAATAGGTATACCTGCATCATGCATTATCATGTGTGTGGGAAAAGTCTCTCTTCTAGAAAGTGATCAAACATGCTGGTGACTGTCTTATCTTTTAAACCCACTGGTTACAAGCTGTCCACAGGCAGCTTGGCTAGGACTTAATTTTCTTGCACTTTCATCTTGCACTGATAAAAATAGTGCTGCATTACCTTGTGGACATGCCGTATTGGGGAGCAGGGGTGCAATTTTCCTTGCTGTCCATGATTTTCTTTGTTCTCTCTCACCTCAGAAAAGTGGCAGACAGTTCTTTGAGACAGCCAAGGAGGAGAAAGAATAATTTCCAATGCTTGAAAGTCACTCCTGCTCCCACCCTTTGCCCACCTGTGATCATTCTGTTTTTCTGTTTAAGTAAGGAATTATTGAAAGTATGATCCAACAGGTTAAGGGTTGTCAAGTACTCTATAACATTTGTGGGTTTGACTCCAGATGTACATGTTCTAGACATGTGCCTGAGTTCTTTAATTGACCTGATTTACAGATCTTTATACTGACCTAGCCCCCCAGAGTTGCTAGGAGTAGGGTGTCATATAAATTTAATATATACTAATAATCTTAAGCATCACTGGCTAGCATTTTTCTTTCAGGTGTTCTATTGATATAAGAGACACATTAAAATTAATTTACTTTTGCAATCATTTCTTGGATTTGCTTATTGAAGATTTTAATTTGCTGGAATTCTCTTTAATTTTCCTCATTTGAGTGGATTGGACAAGATTTTCCTGTTCTCCATTTTGTATCCTGATTATTTCCAATACACCAAATACTAAGTTTAGTAAAAACTTATAGCATGGTTTTTTTTATTAGTCCCAATTCTATGATACTTTTTCTAAACCTCATCATTTGTTTAGTTATCATTTTTCTGCTGAAATTGACAGTTGACTGAGCCATTAGAATATTAATTTAATTTACATTCAAAAGAATGTAAAACACATATTTGCCCAGGATAAATTCTTACTAGTTTCATGTTACATACTCTTAATGATGTGAACAGGTTTGAAGCTTTAGCTATTACTAGCTGGATTGTGACTATAGTGTCTGTGATTTCCTTAGTGTATTGTAAATACTGAAAATCAAAACACTGAAAAATAACAATAATATCAGTATAAATTTAAGGATTCCATGGTGCTCTCTAAGCTTCTTGCAGATGTTTCATTACCCAGACTAGGTAACATCATCAGTGCTAGACTACCAAGCTCAGAGAGCATCAAGGATCCTCATTTCAACCCTGAGCTACAAAAATTTATTAGTATAAATTTCCATGGTACTAATGTCCCATTCCTTGGTTCTTGAATAAATTATTTTACTGCAGTGTCAGTTCCTTGCCTTATAAGGAGTCTTTCTTTGGTATACAATATATGTGTACAGATTTATCATTCTAAAATGTCTTTATGTTTCTTAAGAACTCTGAAATCCATTCACTTGAATTCCAGACAGTAATTAAATTCAACAGTTTAATTGGGGTGGCATTAGTTATAAATGTGAACGTTATTTCTCATACTGATAAAAGTAATACTGTTATCAAAACAATGAACAGAAGCAGATTGTCCAGCTTTCACCAAAATAAAAGCCCACAAACCAGTATGCTCAAAGTGTACCAAAATGTACAGGATTTACAACTTTAGATTGCTTATATATTGCTTTATCGTTTGAAAGTAAAATACTTGCTGGAATTCGTATAAGCTTGAATTTCTTTTAAATTAGTAATATTATTCAGAGCTCTTAGGTTTCTATTTGCTTGGGTTAACTTCTCAGAGGCTATGGAAGCTGCTTGATGAAAGAACAATGACAGACATGGAGGGAGTCACACTAATTATGAAAAAAGTTCTTGGAATGATGAAGTGAAAAACTCAGAGGTGAAAAAGTCATGTGAGAGAATGATTGCTGCAAACAATGGGACAAATCTATTTTATTATAGGGATATAGAGAAAAAGATAGTGGCAAAGAATGTCAAAGGCAGCAAGGGATTTAAGATTGGACACAGCAAGGAAAATGTAGATATTGATAAAAATAAAAATCTATTTTGGAAGCAGGTGAAGAGGGTCAAACAAGAAGCTTCCAACAGAGTGAGTATTATTACACAATGTATTTGTGTAAGGGAAATTTGTAATGACATTACAGGTGAATTGATTTAAAATGTGAGTATGCATGTTTGTACATAGTGAAGTTTTACTGAATAAAAGCCAAATGATTTGCAGTAATATTAACTAGATTTATATGCAATTGACAAAAACCTGTGTAAGTACTATAGCGGATCTTATGTACCTTAATGCAAGGTTTGTTACAAATAGGAAAATGGATAAAGAAATTTTAATATGTGGAAATCCTGATAGAAACTTAATAGGTACTGTTTCTGTTGCAAGAAACCAAATGGCTGTGTATAAGAGCATGTTTCTGCCCAATTTTTTGTTATATGGAAGCATGTCTATGCTAGGTGAAATGTTGAAGGTTGAACGCAATGGAATGGGGTAATTATATGCATATGGTAATACAAGAGATAGACTGAGAACAAATGAGAACTGAATATTTATTGAATACAAAAATGAGCAATCAATAAAGTAATATGGGTAGTCCTTGACTTACGACAATTCAGCCCAAAATTTCTGTTGCTAAGTGAGGCAATTAAGTAAGTTTCGCCCCATTTTACAACCTTTCTTGCCACAGTTGTTAAGTGAATCCCTGCAGTTGTTAAGTAAGTGACATGGTTGTAAAATGATCTGGCTTCTCCATTGACTTTGCTTGTCAGAAGTTTGCAAAAGGTGATCACATGACCCCAGAACACTGCAACCATCATAAATGTGAGCCAGTGTCCAAATTTTGATCGTGTGGCCATGGGGATGTGGCAATATTTGTAAGCTGAAAAATGGTCATAAGTGCCTTTTTCTCAGTGCACTGTAACTTCAAACAATCACTAAACGAAAGATTGTAAGTCGAGGATTACCTGGGTAATATGTTGAAATGTGAAGGAAAAAACCCAAGAAAATTTCCTTAGTTTAATTGATGAAATTCTCAAAATGAGGGAAGCGACAGACAAGTTTTAAAGAAAAATAACCAACCATAAAGCAAGTTATGAATGTGTTAAATGTTTGCAAGAACAGAACAGTATGGAGACAGTGAACCGTGTTGATATGAATTAGTTTTCCTTATGTTTCCTTTACTTTTTGTTATCTCCTTTTAATTTCTACTCGTTTGCATCCAGATCACAGTTTATTAGTGAAATGTTTTTAAATCGAGTTTCTTATTTGAATAAAGTATATATTCAGTAAGCGTCCATATTGTGGCACTTAATTAGCTGCTAACAATCTGATTAGTTTTTCTTTTTTGACGATGAAATGGAACACTTCAAGGATTTTTTTTCTTGAAAATACAAAGCAGTGAAAGCACCATAGCTTTCCCAAAAAATATTGCCAGCATCCAAAGTATTAAAAAAATGGAAAGGAGTGTCCCTTGTTTTATGCTACTAGAGGTATGAAGAACTTAAATATTCTATGAAAACTGAGTGAAGCAATAGGAAATGGAAAACTGACTCCGCTCCCTACTCCAAAAACAGAGTAGAAGGTGAGTTGCTAGGCAACCCCATATGGAACACTGGCCTTTTTCATGAAGATAACTACACTTACCTCTCTGCCTCCCTCACGGGAGTTAATTCAAAGGCCATGTTTTAGAAAGAAGGCTTAGGATATGAAATACTATTAAAATATTGATAAAAGCTCTAATAGAGTCTTTCCACTTCACTGGGCAGAGAGTAAAATCAAGGAAGGAAGAAAGAGATCCACTGTTCCCTCATGGAGGCAGAATGGCTTAAAATGGCTTATCTGAATCCAACCTACCAGGTGGAAATGTGGCTGAGAGGCAGGATATTAAAAGCTTGATTGGAATCAAAATTAGTGGCACTACAGTATCTTCCATAAATTTTCATGCAAATTGACACACTGATGAGTGGGATAAAGTGTGTATTGGGGTGCCCCAGGGCTCTGTTCTGGGCCCAGTGCTCTTCAACATCTTCATCAACGATTTGGACGAGGGGATAGATGGGGAACTCATCAAAGTTGCGGATGACACCAAGCTGGCAGGAATAGCCAACACTCCAGAAATCAGGCTTAAGATACAGGAGGACAGACTTGAATACTGGGCGCTATCTAATAAAATGAAATTCAATGATGAAAAAAGTAAGGTTCTACATTTAGGCAAGAAAAACCAAATGTATAGGTATAGTATAGGGGGTACCTTGCTCAATAGTAGTAACTGAGAGGGATCTCGGAGTCCTAGTGGACAATCACTTAAATATGAGCCAGCAGTGTGCTGCAGCTGCCAAAAAAGCCAACTCAGTGCTGGGCTGCATTAACAGAGGGATAGAATCAAGATCATGTGAAGTATTAATACCACTTTACAATGCCTTGGTAAGGCCACACTTGGAATACTGCATCCAATTTTGGTCACCACGATGTAAAAAAGATGCTGAGACTCTAGAAAGAGTAAAGAGAAGAGCAACGAAGATGATCAGGGGACTGGAGGCTAAAACATATGAGGAACGGTTGCTGGAATTGGGTATGTCTAGTTTAACGAAGAGAAGGACAAGGGGGGACATGATAGCAGTGTTCCAATATCTCAGGGGCTGCCACAAAGAAGAGGGAGTCAAGCTATTTTCCAAAGCACCTGAAGGCAGGACAAGGAGCAACGGATGGAAACTAATCAAGGAGAGAAGCAACCTAGAACTAAGGAGAAACTTCCTGACAGTTAGAACAATTAACCAATGGAACAACCTGCCTCCAGAAGCGGTGAATGCTCCAACACTGGAAGTTTTTAAGAAGAGACTGGACAGCTATCTGTCCGAAATGGTGTAGGGTTTCCTGCCTGAGCAGGGGGTTGGACTCGATGACCTCCAAGGTCCCTTCACACTTTATTATTATTATTATTATTATCATCATCATCATCATCATCATCATCATCATCATTATTATTATTAACCTTGGCTTTATTAGCTGTTAAACTGTTCTTCCTTCCTGTTTACATTTAGGGTGGCCGAAGAAAAGGGTAGGAGCTGAATTATAGAGGAACTGAGAAACCAGCCATGCTGCAATTTAGATCATTGTGAAACCTACAGGAAATGTTGGTATCCTCATGGAAATTTAACCATTCTATCTACTTTTATGAATTATAAACCAATGTTACTTTTATCCAGTGCAATATCAGAAGACCAAAGTTTTATTAGCAATATCATTGTACAGGTCTGGAATATTGTCCCTACTTTTCTTTCTAAAAACAGTCCACCCCTTTTTAGTGGTATTTGGATTATTTGCTATGGGAATAAGAAGGATCCCACCTAATAACTAGAATAAGCTTAGACTATTTTTATTTAGCAAATTATTCTTTAGTAGTTTTATTGTGCGATATCCCTTAAACTCTTCTATAGGAAGTTTCTGGCAATTACAAATTTCAATCCACAAAAAAATAAAAAATGCCTATTGTAACAGTAGTGAGCAAAATATTGTACAGAACTGGCTATGCCGTAAATAACCAGACTTCAGTTCACTGGCAACTGAAGCAAAATTAAATGCCTAAAATAAGCGTGTATAAATGACTATGGGCACAAATCTTGTCCTGTAGTGGTTACAGATAACATTCTAAAAAAAATGGAGAGAGAGTTTAAACTTGAAGTAAAAACTCACTTCCTTTCCTGCTAAAATCCATTATGTATAGTTTGCATAAAAAGAGTTTTTGAAAAAGCAAAACCAGAAAACTAAATAAAGACTGTAGCAACAATTGGTACAGCAACAGGATGTGGATATGACACACACAGAAAAAAGAACCAACACTCAACCACAAGGATGAAACCTTAACATTAGTCTTTGAAAATTGAAATTGGATTTAAGGATGCCAGGAAGATGCAGGACCTAATCGCAGAACCCACACTGCTATAATAAGTAAAAATAGATTTGAGAATATGTTTTTATATAATATACAGTAAACAATCACTTACTTTTCCAAAATAATATAATAACCTGTAACACTGATAGTTTCAAACTTCTTAGATACCAAGGAGGTAATTATATAAAAAATATTTTACACAGGGCCTGAGAATTGGACAATGCAGATATAGGTACAGAGCTTTACATGGCATATAGTTTTAATTCTGTTTCTCTTGCATTAATACAAGATTGGCTTAAATCATAACCATTAAGGAAGTAACAGTGGAATTTTCTGCTTTGCCCTGCCCCTCCCAACTTCAGGTTGCCTCACCTACATACCTCCTTATATAGAACTACAGGCAGAACTGACAAGTAATAACTATGTCAGGACTAGTGCTCACCTCCTCTGAAAGAACATTTAAAATTACAGCTATCATCCGAAATGTTAAATCTAGGAAACTAATAGATGCACTCAGCTGGCTTCTCCTGTGTTGGGGCAACAGGAAAACTAAACAGTGCTGGCTATAAAAACTGTTTGGTTTTAATATGTAAGTCTTAAAAAAAACCCAAATGTGGTAAAAGGAAACATTGCAATGTATACTACTTTTTTTAAAAAAGCAATCTTGCCCCACCCAAATTTTCCACAAAAAGCAATAAAAACACTAGAAAAAATGCCTGATGAAGGGGACTATCCCTTTCCTTTAACAAATTCTCTAGCTCCACCTGACTTAGCAAGTGGTTGGAAGAAAGCAGATTATGTGAACATCTTTTTGAGACAGAACAACAAAAGTGGTTATATGGTGCATACATCCATTTAGATTATAGTCAATTCAAGATAGTATAGGCGTTCATTGGATCACTAAAACCAAAGTTTCTCAGAAATAGTCTTGTCTGGAAATTCTAAATAAATCGCCCAATAGCTCTTTGCCACAATAACCCAAAGAATCAATTAAGAGCAAGTATGACAGACAGTTGCATCTTTATCAGAAGTGATAATAAAAAGATACCCAGAGATATAGGTAACAATTTGATTTTTAATTCTTGATTTAAATTTGAGCTTTAATGTAGACAACTGAAGTTCAAATATCTCCTTAAGTTTAAGAAGTCCATGGTAATCTTAGGAAAAGGCTTCAAGTCTTAGTTTAGGGGTGTCAAACTGCCGGCCCGTAGGCTGGTTGCATCATGCGGAGGCCGCACCCACCCAACTCAGACAATGTGAAAAAAGTCACGATATGTCGCAACATGCCACGTGATGCGGCAAGTCTGACAGCCGTGTCTTAGTCTGATCCACTTGCAAAAGATACAGCGATTGAATATTGTGGATGGACAACAGAAAAGAATACAGCTGTTAACGTGGAAAAAAGTTCTCAGGAAAACCCTGGAGCAGAGATCTTTCATTCTATATCCTATTCTTCATACTGTTGCATATTTGTATGCAATATTGCACACAAACATTATGCAATATGCAATAATGAGGTATTTATTGCTAGAGTAAAATAAATTTAAATAAGAATTAGATTATTGCTTAAGGTTTCCAGCAAAGAAGAATGATATCTTGCAAAAACAAAATAGTTAAAACTAGAGAGATACAAATATAACATTGCAGTATAGTACTTTCTTTTCCCCTTTCTTGGTATTCCTGGGGATTCAGAGTAGACCCTGTTTCAAAACATTGATTACACTCCAAATAAATCACCTCTACAATGTAGAAAGCGCAATGGACACAGCTGGAAGTTCTCTCTACAGATTTCTCTGCCACAGAGCAATCTTCAAAAGAAACTTCCAACTGTGCCTGTTATTTCTTTTACTCAGTTTACTTGGATCACAGCCAGTATCTACAGGAGGAAAGTTAGACACCAATGATCTTTTGTTTTTACTGAACCCTAAATACTAAAGCAGCATGTTTTTAAAATAAATCTACAAGTAGTCTCTGCTGTTTTTCACTGGGAGCTAGTTGGATGTGCAGCATCTTCAATTTTACAGATGACTTTAAAGCTCCTTTTATCTTCCAAATCAACACAAATGCCTTCATCAATGCTCAAGTCCTTAAAGATGCACGTGCTTTATCAAGTATTTCTTTTCTTATCTTGGGGTAATTTGGATGTGCTTCTAAAACCTGTTGAATGAAAAAAAAACTTGCACTGAGACTGCTTTTCAAGCTACAAGTTAACTTTAAAAGAGATGTAAATGTATTGTCTATATTTACTCCACCATAAGGTTATATATTTGCTTTATTCTGATTCTGATTCTTAATATGCAAAAAACTCCCCATTCATTATCAGATAATCAGTGGAGCTTACCTTATGACAAATAGTGATAGCATCAATATGTCTCTTGGCTTTCAGATAATTAAAAGCTAGCTTGAAACCTGTAAAAGCAGAATGATACAGATTTTGCTTTGGAATTTTTTAAGGAAATAAAAACAAAGAACTAGGATGATATGTGCATGTTTGTCTCTCCAGTTTAAATTATGGTACAAATGGAAGATTTTAAAATGAGAAGATAAGCTGCTGGTCTGTTATACATAATTTGCATATCAGTCAAAATTACCCTCATCTCTCAAGTTCAAAATCATTTACAACAACAAAACAGGAAAAGAAGGGACAAACCACAGAGAAGTTTCTCCTTTAATTTCCCATCACACATCTCCTTTCATTCACATTTTCTGACTGGAAAAAGTTAATTTCGTAGTTGCTTACTACAACACCTTCCTTTCAGCTGGTAAGTACATAGTTTGAAAAGAACATCCCAATCAATTTCCCAGCCTCATCTGCATGAAATATCAAATCAAATATCTTTATTACGGTCTTTGACCAGCCTTTTAAAATTTAATAACAATAACAATAATAATAATAATACAGCAAAAGAAGGAACAGTTTAATACAGCAATTAGTTAGGAAAGGGAAAAAATAATGGGACAATAAAACAGCATGTCTAATTTTAAAAAAATGCACAGTTGTGGGACTTGGTTAAAAAAAATGGCCATCTGATGTGTAAGTGTAGGGTTAGTGTCTCTTAAAAGATAATGAACATAAAATTTATCTGCATGGCCCTTGTATTTGGAAATGATTGGTGAAATCAAAGCATGTCTTGGGGCATTGTAGAAGGGCCACCTTATTCACAGAGACGTTGCCCCTGTGGTTCTAGGGAGGTAGAAACCCTCACCCAAGTTCTCATACCGTGCATGAAATTATCCTCAACGGGTCCTATGGAACTGAGGAAACTCGGATTTAGCACAATTAGGTGTATTTATATTAACTTTGTTCAGCTTAGAAAGTGCTGAGCTATATTGTAAGTGATAACAAGCCAGCTTGTTATGGAGCTTGGGCTGGGACAATCTCAGTGTACATTCTTTTTACGGAGTTCACCCTGGAATCGATTACATTTCAGTACTAGGTATACAGCATTCCTCAGTGGCTTCATGGAATGAAGAATGCGTTGTAACAACATGGATTTGAGCTCCAAGGCCAAGCAGAGGAAAAGGGCTTGTGGATTTAAGAATTGAATACAGAAACCTACACTCATCTCCCAAATGCAAGTGAATTTACTCCTTTTCAGGTCGTACAAATATCAGAGAGGACTAGAGTAAACAAAAGGGGAGGGAGCTGAACCCCGCCAAATTCTACAAATGTTGAAGCTGGTAGCATTTTTCTCCTCTCAAAATTTAAGAACTTTGGAAGGGATAAATGAGAGGATAGCTTGATTTCCTTGAAAGCAAGTTTGTTTCTGTCCACAAGGAAATTAAGTAATTTCCTTTCAACTAAATTCTACCTTAGCCAACCTGACAGTTCTTAGAACCACACTGCTCTCTGCTGCCAACAATCTCCAATAGCACAAAATCAGCTGTCATACATAGTACTTCACCTCATCAATTTGAAAAATGGAGGGGTCTTCTCCAGAAATCCAAATGGTGATGTATCCAAATATGTACTTTTTCCATCTGGATACATGATGCCTGTTTATGAATGCCTGCTATAAATGTGTGTATGCACGCATGCACAAAAAACTCTTCTGAAAAATATGCTATTCCAGGATGAAAACATGTAGTCTCCATTAATTGCATTACTGGCTTTCCAAATATTTTTAAAAGAGACAGGTACCAATTTTAGAAAAAAACTAGCAATTTTTCTATTACCTAATGTTATTTCAATATGATTTACACTGCAATAAATACATGCATCATACTTATAAAAAGAAGGAATGGCCTTTTATGTTTTCTGAATTGCTATTTTTTTTGTTCTGTTATGCTAATTTAACAGAGGACTGCTTCTTGATAAAATCAACCACAATTTGTTAGCTTGCAGCACAGTGCCTTATATACCTGCTCAAAAGTAAATTGCCAAGCAAACATATGTAACATCTAGTTGGATGACAGCTGTGGGGTTGTTAATACATTTGTCTAATTTTAGATACATTCAAATAGATTTCTACTATTTGAAAGAATATATTTTCCAATTAAAAGTACTAAACTGAACACAGATCTTGACATCAAGGCTAAAATAGAAATTTTTAAAGAACAAATCATGCACATTTTATTGAAGCACTGGCAGTGGTTATCCCTCTTTTCAATATTTTGCTTTCAGTAGGCTGAGACCACAATTTACAATGGGTGTTCTAATACCAATTCCCTAATATTCTAATGCTAGTATCATGTTGACCCGGACTTAGGGGACAGTAGCAATTGTGAATACGTGCAGATGGCCCCGCTATCTCTGACCACTTGCAGAAGCATGAATGCAAGGTCATAACAGGACAGCAAAGGAAACACCCAGTATCCTAACCCACCTAACATATTGTGTCTTAGGAAAACACCCAAGCCACCCAAAAAGGAACATATGGTGTCTCAGGGGAACACCCCAAAGGGAACATTTCTAGCTACTTCTGCTTTCTTCCTTCTTACTTACTGTGTGCCAGCCTTAAAGGGCGAAGTCTTTATCTTATGTGTGTCAGCTTTGCTGGGTGAATTGCTTATGTAATCAAAGTAGGTATAAAAATAAGGCTTTTCTGATATTTGGGCCTTTTTCTCTCTTTTAGAGAAGCCCGTCTTTGTTCAGCTGAATAAAAACGTAAATCTTGGAGGCAACTTTCAGTTTCCTGTATTTTTTAATCAAGCAAAACCTCAGAACCTGCATATCAATCAGAGCAGGTGAAAAATGATCTGGTAAAGAATAGGAGAACATATAATCTGACCTGATGATAAGTGCACGTTTCCCCTTTCCAAACTCTGCAAGATTCATAAATGATTTGTATTGGCTGGTAATAATTATTGGAAGACCACAAAAAGCAGATGCCAAGAACAGACCTACCAATGGCTGGATTGGTTTGGTTCCCATATTTCCAGGCCATCTCATAGTTTATAGCTGCATCTCTGTAAGCTTGCTCTTTTTCCATAATGTATCCCATATATTCATAAGCTTTGCAACAGGACTAAAACAAAACAAAACAAGAATGTTATTTCTAAAGTTAGAATCCTGTTATTAAAATAATAAGCTAGTTCAGGGGCTTTTTCTAAAAAGTATTGTGTGGATGTTAGACTAAACCAGAACTTTCCCCTTTTTTGCTAATACAGGTAGTCCTCGACTCACGACCTCAAATGAGCCCAACATTTCTGTTGGTAAGTGAGACATTTGGTAAGTGAGTTTTGCCCCAGTTCACGATCTTTTTTCTTTTGCCACAGTTGTTAAATGAATCACTGCAGTTGTTAAATTAGTAACATTTTTGTTAAGCGTATCTGGCTATCCCATTGACTTTGCTTGTCAGGTGGTCACAAAAGGTGGTCACATGACCTCGGCACATTGCAACCATCATGAGTGTTGTTAAGCATCAGGATTCTGATCACATGACCATGGGAATGCTGCAACGGTTGTAAATGTGAAAAATGGTTATCAAGTCACTTTTTCCAATGACATAACTTTGAAAGGTCACCAAATGAATTGTTGTAAGTCAAGGACTACCTCTAAAGGAAATAACATGGAAGAATTCCTTGAACAGCCTGTTGTGATTCCGTGCCAGCCAGTGGAGCCGGCAGCTGAGTCCGGGGATTCGGAGGAGGAGGAGGAGGGGCCTGGAGAGCCATCAGAGTCGGAGGAAGGCTCTGATGAGCTCCAGGACCTACAATCTGATGAACAGCCTGGCCCCTCCACTTGTGCTCAGGCTGAGACACAGCTGTGCTGGGAAGCTGAGTCAGACTCTGAGGACTCACAGTGGAAGACATCATAGACGCTCGCAAATGCAGACAGGCAATAAGAGCAGGACAGAGGGAGACAATGGGGTGACAAAGGGAGGAGGAGAAGGCATTAAAAAGCCACACCTTGGGGCTGCATAATAAAAAGGGAAGGTGTGGGCGGTGCTGGTTGCTGAAGGCAACTATTTGAAAAGGACTCAAGTTTCATGGAATCATGTTCTGTTTGTCTTGCCTGTGAACAATTCTCTGTTTGAATCGTGCTCTGTTTGCCTTTGGACAATTCTCCGTTTGAATCGTGTTCTATTTGCCTTTGGACAATTCTCCATTTGCATCGTGTTTTGTTTGCCTTTGCTTTTGGGACATTTTGCAGGTCTGGACAGTGTACAGGAGGCACGTCAGGCAACTGAATTATTTCCACATGACTTGCCTTCGCAGAATTCTGAGGATCCGGTGGCAGGATAAGATACCAGATACAGATGTCCTCTCCAGAGCAGGCCTATCATCAGTTTACACTCTGTTGATGAAAGCCCAGATGCGCTGGGCAGGCCACGTTGTAAGGATGACAGACCATCGCATCCCTAAACAGCTCTTCTATGGTGAGCTGTCTCAAGGAAAGCGATCGCACGGGGGACAAAAGAAGCGATACAAAGACACGGTGAAAGCATCTCTCAAGTCCCTGGATATCGACACCATCTCTTGGGAATCTTTGGCGCATGATTGACCAACATGGCGTACCCTGGTTGCCAGACATATGAACACAGAAGGACAATCTTGGCACAAGAGAAGCGAGCACTCCATAAAGCCAGAGCTGCAAATGCTGAAGCAATAGTGTCCACTTTTCTCTGTTCAGTATGTGGCAGAACATTCCGTGCTAACATCGGTCTTATCAGCCATCTACGGACACACCACTGATGGCCCATAATCCATAAGATGTCAAGGTCTTCATCGAAATCGATGGACGAACAACACATAATTAATAAAAGGAGTTTGTTTTTCCTGCATTTCCAGCCTATTTGTTAAAAGAGGGGTTTGTCCTTGTGAGTTAACAAGGACTCACATAGGCTGGGACAGAACACAGCCAAGGACTGCAAGGAAACCTATGATGAGCTATAACTGTAGCGATTAGCCTCTTCCTCTTAAGTGCTCCTTACAAATCTCAAGGGATAGATTAACCAATTAATAGTTTTAAAATGGTTTCTAGTTTATTAATTACCCTGTTGTGACGAAGGCACCGCTTTAGTAATTCGCTCGCCATGTCATATTTGGAAGACTGAATGTAAATATCTGCAAGCAAAAGCCAACTTTTTTCAAACTCTTCGGCATCAATGGGATTCCAGTTCATTTTTGAAATTCTCTTCAACTGGTTTCTGGCTCTTGGGGTTTGCTTTAAAATCATGTACGCTGTAGCCATTCCCAAAAGTGCCGGGACATGATCCTTCTGCAACAATACATGGAACAGAGAAGATAAACCGAGAATGCTACAGAAAAATAAACTTTTGCCAGCAGTATATATTGTGATGCACATTCAGTCCCAATCTAAAGACTAATGTGCAGTGCTCTCAAGAGCCATAAACATTTTTCTGCTAAACAGATGCAGGAAAACAGATTCCTATAGTGCACTGTTTCTCAACCTTGGCAACTTTAAGATGTATGGACTTTAACTCCCAGAATCCCCCAGCCAGCATAGCTGGCTGGGGAATTCTGGGAGTTGAAGGTCCATACATCTTAAAATTGTTAAGGTTGAGAAACACTGCTATATTCCAGAAGGTAGCTCTCTTGTGTGCACAATCTGTTGGTTCACATAAGAAACACAACCAAAATATCATTTTCCATACGACTCCAAACTAACAAGTCTGGTGTTTCACCAAGCAAATCATTTTAGAAAATCATTGGGTTTTTTCTCAAGCTAGTTGATGAACTTCACACAGTCAGTATATTTTTCTTCCATTGGTTCCCATGTATGCTCTAAGCCAGGCTAGCAAAAGACAGGAACATGGTTATCAATAACTATATTTCACTAGAAACCAGAATCTAACGCTTGTAGCCACATCACCCAAGGATGATTTGTATCCCATTTTCTTAGACTCCCTCTATCCACATCCTAACACAAAGAGCATGTTTCTGTATTAAACTTTAGATCAGTGATGGTGAACCTTTTAGACACCAAGTGCCCAAAAACCATCCCGCCTCGCCCGCTCCGCCCCTGCACTCCCCCCGCCCGCAGGGCCACCTACCACCTCCACAGCCCACTGCAGATCGCCCAGGCAGCCCTGCAGCACCATGGTGGCCATGTCCTCTGCCCACGCCCCACAGCATCATCTGTGCGCGACAGGGTGCAAGGGCAGAGTCTTGTCCCGGCTGCCATATCCTTGGCTGCGGTGCTTCATGCGGGCCACGCCCGGGGGCAACACTCCGAGGGTCTGCTGGTGAGGGGGGGCAGGGGGGGTGCTGGGGTGACGGTGCGTGTGCCCACAGAGAGGGCTCTGAATGCCGCCTCTAGCACGCGTGCCATAGGTTCACCACCACTGCTCTAGATGTTCAACTGAACAAATGTTTTTAACATCTTACCTCATTAGTAACAATTTCTGTAAAGGCATGCAGTGCTCGCTCAACGTTTGATTTTTGTTTAGTTGCCATTAAACAGTAATTTTCCATGATGCCAAGCTGAACATGACCTTGAGCAGTCTGAGGCTTCAATTCTTTTAGGAGTTTTTCTGCTGTTCTCACAGCCAGCTGGACTGATTCTTGCTTTTCTGTAGAACTGCTAGATATAAGAAAAAAACATTAAGGCTTTATTTTAGAATGCATTAGCAGTAGGTGGAAAAGAGACATTCTTGCATGTATTCAAGATAGAAATGCAAAAAGTATTTAAGAGCACTTTTCAGTTTAATGCACAGAGAGAAGTGGTGTCTCTTCAATGCACCATAGTGCTCATATTGTATCGGTCCCTTGGCTTAAGCCCTCTTTTGAAGGCTTACTGAAAATTGGTTTTGGAAGTAGAATTTGGTTTTATGATATTAATGTCAATGCTTCATCAGCTATGAATCCATTTATAAGGCAAATCCATTCTGTAAAAAAGGGCAAGCCTATGACATGCCTCTTTCTTTTTGTTCTCTGAATGTCTGAAGATGGATCTCAGTCTTTCTTGTTGAGGGTGGAAAAGGAAAAAAATGTTGACAAAAGAAGTAAACAACTGTACAGTTAGAGAAGTTGTTTCCCCATTTTATTGAATTAGCTAGATAAGCTTTGAAGCTTTTTAGATGTCTTCAGTGTAAGGTCAGGCTGAAATAGAAATCACCATGTGAAAATGTAAACCACCAAACAAGGGTTTTTTTTAGCACTGTTTCTTAACACTCTCATCTAATAATCCACAGGATGAATTGACACAAATTTACTGCTTCATCCTATGTTGTTTGCACCCAAAAACAAATTGGAGGGGTTCCTCCAAACACAATTGACTGCATTCATTGAACTGGATACCATCTTAAAGTAGTAGGAGTCATCATCACTTACTCTGTGTCACCATCCAGATGTTCAAATACCTCACCTCCAATCGTTTCATTGTCAGGGTTTAAGCAAATTTCAATCATATTATACACTGCATTTTGTCCCCAATCATTATCCTTTCTTGCTTTGTTAAAATGTCGAAGGG